>NC_069505.1:273603624-273688624 GCF_027579735.1 Bombina bombina
AAGGTACAGCATAGCACTTCTGGGAGTTAGCAGAATGCCTCAAGTGAGCCAATGACAAGAGGTATAGATCTGCAGTCACCAATAAGCAGCTAGCTCTCAGCACTGCTTTGTTGTTCCTGAGCCTACCAAGGCATATTTTTAAACAAAAGATACCAAGAGAACGAAACAAATTAGATCATAGAAATAAATTGGAAAGTTGTTTAAATTTGCACTCTGTCTGAATCATAAAAGAAAAATGTTAGGTTATATGTCCCTTTAAGTATTATGGAATGCACATCACTGATCTAAGGAATGATCATTTACCTTACTACCTACTATTGTCACTTTAAAAATAAAATGATCTTTCATTAGAGCATTTAATTTTTGTTTTAAATCACTTTTTTTCTGCTATATGCTTACTGCAAGGGGTTAATCACCTAGTTAAAGTTGTGTTTTAATTATGTATGTATACAATTACATATGCATATAAGTTTTTTATTTGTGCATATAAATATTTAATTGTAAAGTCTTACCTTAGATTAAAGGGACATTAAACCCAACATTTTTCTTTCATGGTTTAGACAGAGAATACAATTTTAAACAAAATTTCAATTTACTTCTATTATCTAATTTGCTTTATTATTTAGATATCCTTTGTTAAAGAAATAGCAATACACAAGGGTGAGCCAATCACATGAGGCAAATATGTGCAGCCACCAATCAGAAGCTACTGAGCCTATCTAGATATGCTTTTCAAGAAGGAATATTAAGACAATGAAGCAAATTAGATAACAGAAGTAAATTAGAAAGTTGTTTAAAATGGTATTCTCTATCTGAATCATGAAAGAGAAAATTTGGGTTTAATGTCCCTTTAAGCTGCAAATAGCCTCCTGCATCCCTTTCTATATCATGCAGCAGGAACAGTAACATTTTTATTTTAAAATGAATATTGTTTCTGGCTTCTTTGAAATGGCTACCAAGCTCCGCCCACTGATGACATCATGGTCTGGGCTGCATCTATGCACTCTGATAAATAGCATTGACAGTCTGTTGAATCAAATTAGTGAATTTTTTGTAACAAGTGAAGCCTTTAATGCAGCCCAGATTGTGATGTCATTAGTGGGCAGAGCTTGGCAGCTATTTCAAAGTGACCCGAAACAATATTCAAAGGATGCACCATATGCTTGTAGAATACAATTAAAAAAAAAACTACAAAAAAAACACTAAAACTCCTACAAACTGGATCTATAAAGACCCACATACTATATACTCTCACTCAGAGTTGTTCATTCTTCTTGATGAAAAAGACATTTTGTAAAAGTAGCTGTTCTACCTTTTCATATATTTAATAAAGATAATAGAATTCATAGATGGGTAATACACAGCAGAGGTGACATTTTCTGTGAGCATGAGGTGGATGTTTTCTGCAATTAAAGGGATGCTTTGCTGTAAAATTTGATTTGCTGTTTTTGCTCCTTGAAACCCATAAATTACCATTGTCTATATATAAGAGAGATAAGATAAGAAGTTCTGCTCTTTCTACAGACTTAGCCAATTGAAGGTGTCCTTAAGAACAATGGGTAATGGTTTCCGTGACCAAAAACAGCTATTTCAATTGTAAAAATAAACCACAAGGAACAACACCAAATACATTAAATACTCTGCAGCTGGCATAGCAAATCATTGGGAACTCACAATGTTACAGTACAATGTTTTATAAACATTTTTATCATGCAGGTAAAAGCACATTTTTTTTGTATATAAAAAAAGTTAAATTAAAACTGTTTATTTTGATTTTGAAACAGACAGGAAGTGCATATTTGTATATAACTGGTCCCTAGGGACTAAAAGTTCATTGGCTGTCAGCAGAACTCTCACTGCTTTATTGAAGGTGTGAAATGCCTCACAAGCATAAAAACAAAAAGTTCAGGAATATCAAATGAAACATGTAATATAAATGCCTTGTCTTAGCTGCAGCTTAAAAAAATATACTTTACAGTCCCTTTAATGAAAAATTCTCTCTGCAGATAAACTTAAATAACAGTCTGGCTGTGCTGAGCAAACAATCTATCCTGATTGCCCGGGGGCAGCCTGTGCACCACATCATGGAGTTTGACCCAGTAGATCCTACTTACCTCTATGTGATGACATCATACCAGGTACTTTGTCTATACAATAGTTATTTGTCTCCCTAATCCCTAAGGCAGAACATGCATGCAGCACGTTTGCAGAAAAAACAGGACACAAGCAGGAACTGTTAGCACTTTCACTTTGCAGCTCTGTTCCTCACAAGGCTGTTCTCTTTTAACAGTGCTGTGCTCTGGCTGCACTGTACAAGTCTTCCTTAGTGCTGCCAGAGCAAAGCACTGTTTGAAGAGAACAGTCAAATACGGAGCAGCATCTTTCCCAGTCTGCAAAGCTGTTACTCCTGAATGTAAGATGTTGTTGTGAGCAATGCACCTTTTTATTACTACACATTTCCCCTTATAATTATGTGATGTTAGACCAAGAGCAAAGGAAGCAAATTTATTCAAGAGACATTTTAAAAACTTAACAATTTTTTTTCCTGTGCAGCTTATTTGCAATATAATTTTCAGCTGTTGCAATATATTATAAAACTGTTAAAATGGCTTTATTCTCCAGTTAATCAACACATTGTAGCTGGTGCTTTAGTGTAACTCCCTAATTTACAATTTAATTTCAAAATGAACTGCAGAAAAGGTTTCAGAAAAAAAAGTTCTGCCTCTGGGTCTCTATGAAACCTCATACTGTAACATAAACAGTCTGCTGCTATGGGTTATGCACCACCAGAGTGCCGGAGGAAGGATGGAGGCTCAGTCTCTTATGCCAGTTCTGTTTTTGTTCTCCTCTTCTAGATAACAAAGGTGAAGGTGGCCTTGTGTGACAAATACCAGAGCTGCACTCAGTGCATGGAAGCTGCTGACGCTTACTGTGGATGGTGCACAATGGAAGCCAGGTTCCTATTGTTATTCTTCTACATACATTTGCATTCCCCAACTCATTAAAGGCCCGTCCCCTAAATGGCGTCCAGTCACCTGGTTCTTCTGAAGTAGCATTATCTCCTCTGTAATTCCTAAATAACTAGTTAGCTCTGTGCATCTCCTTGTGAACCTGCACCCTACCTGCCTTCACCCCTATAAGGGCTCAACTAGAAACCACTGGACCCAGGGCCAATACTCTAGGCACAGCAGTATCCACTGCCGCTTCTACACCCTACGAATTTCACATATATACATACAAAAGGGACAGTAAGGTCAAAATGAAACTTTCATGATTCAGATAGAGCAGGTAGTTTTAAACAGCTTTCTAATTTACTTCTATTATCAAATTTGGTTTGTTCTGTTGGTATCCTTTGTGGAAGACTAAACATACATAGGCTGATAGGAGCGTGCATATGTCTATTGCAGCAGTTTGTAACTATGTATAACATTGCTATAAATATTGTTGCAACACTGCTGCTAGATGGCTTAAAGGGACAGTCTACTCCAGAATTGTTCTTTTTTGAAAGATAGATAATCCCTTTATTACCCATTCCCCAGTTTTGCACAACCAGCACAGTTATAATTATACATGTTTTACCTCTGTAATTACCTTGTATCTAAGCCCTGCAGACTGCCCCCTTATTTCAGTTCTTTTGTCAAATTTGCAATTTAGCTAATCAGTGACCTCTGATAAGTAACTCCACGGGCTTGAGCACAATGTTATCTATATAGCACACATAAACTAACGGTCACTAGCTGTGAAAAACTGTCTAATGCACTGAGATAAGAGGCGGCCTTCAAGGGCTTAGAAATAAGCATATGAGCCTACCTAGGTTTAGCTTTCAACAAAGAGTACAAAGCACATTTGATGATAAAAGTAAACTGTAAAGCTGTTTAATACTGCATGCCCTATCTGAATTATGAAAGTTTAATTTTGACTAGACTGTCCCTTTAAGACAAGTGCACGCTCCGGACCTCACATAAGGTTACTCTTTAACAAAGGATACCAAGAAAACTAAACAAAATTAATAATAGAAGTAAATTGGAAGGTTGTTTACAATGTAATTCACTATGCAGTTTAATTTTGGCTTTACTGTCCCTTTAATCAGGGGTGGTGACATAGGATCCTAGTGATTTTATTTCTGGGTTCTACAACAAATATTTACAGTTACAATCTAGCTATGTACAGGTCTCTACACACAAGGAAGTCATTTATTCATTATGTGTCCTAGTTATCTATAGGGTCAATTTTATAATCATTTAGAAAACGTATTTCATTATTTTCTACAAAAAATTTCCATTAAGTCTGTGGGAATTTTTTGTAGATAAATCATTTGATAAGGTTTTCCAAAGGATTTTTTATCAACGCCTATGTGTTTAACCCTCGCAAAGGGAATAAACAAATAAAAGCTCTGGAACCACAAGCATTACATCTAGGGCAGCCGCCATGTTTTCCTGGACACTTATGAGTTACACATGCTGCAGGGTTTGCAGGGAGGAACATGTATTGTGCTGTTCTCCAGCACTATTCATGTGATGTCCAGAGGCACAATACATGTTCCGCCCTGCTTACCCTGCAGCGTGTGTAACTCAAAAGTGTCCAGCAAAACATGGCCGAGGTGACAACCCTAATTACATCTCTTGCGCAGGAAACTGTTGAGGAGCATCAGCTGTACGTGCTTGCGAGTCACCTGCAATTTGTACTCGGGAGCTGCGTCACTAAAATGGAATGTAGCCTTTGTCCTTTACTCTTTCGCAGGTGGTGCAAACATTATGTGCCTTCATTAATTAGAGTATGTAATTTATTAATTAGAATGTTTCATTAAAGGATTGTTAATTACAGTAGAATTGCATAATCAGCAAATGCATAATACAAAGACATTGCCAACACTTAGTAGTCTGAATTTCAAATGAATAGTACTAGTAGATTTTATCAGTCAATCACAAAATGTGTCTATGTATATTCTGTGAGTCTTGCACATGCTCAGTAGGAGCTGTCGTCTCAGAAAATGTGCATATAAAAATATTATGCACATTTAAATAATGGAAGTAAAAATATTATGCACATTTAAATAATGGAAGTAAAAATATTATGCACATTTAAATAATGGAAGTAAAAATATTATGCACATTTAAATAATGGAAGTGAATTGAAAAGTTTGAAATTACATCCTCTATCCCATTCATGAAAGTTTAATTTTGACTTTAGTGTTCCTTTAAAGGGACACTGGACCCAAATTTTCTCTTTCGTGATTCAGATAGAGCTGCAATTTTAAGACACTTTCTAATTTACTCCTAGTATCAATTTTTCTTCGTTCTCTTGCTATCTTTATTTGAAAAAGAAGGCATCTAAAAGCCAATTTTTGGTTCAGACCTCTGGACAGCACTTGTTTATTGGTGGGTAAATTTATCCACCAATCAGCAAGAACAACCCAGGTTGTTCATCAAAAATGGGCCAGCATCTAAACTTACATTCTTGCTTTTCAAATAAAGATACCAAGAGAATGAAGAAAATTTGATAATGGGAGTAAATTAGAAAGTTGCTTAAAACTGCATGCTCTATCTCAATCACGAAAGAAAAAATTTGGGTTCTGTGTCCCTTTAAGTCTTTGCTGTTTCTAAAATAACACTTCTCCACGTTATGCTTTATACTACCCTACGTGCTTCCTGTCTTCCTCAAATGCCTTTTTTCTTCTGCCACCTTCCACAGCTTCGTATGTTCCTCATATTTCCAGAACCTCCTCATACCATTCATATAGTCTCTGAATAAGACACTCGTCACCTGTTTGTGTAATATTCAGTTCTGCTGAGAATCAGGGAACGGAAAAGGCAGCACTGGGGTTACAGACTGACCCTGATTCTATTCTGTGATTAATTAGTCACTAAACTGATACATTGTTTTGCATTTTAAGCATTGTCACTGAGGGAGGAAGGTCACACATTGCTGGGTCTGTACTGATTATTAGGTCACTAATTGCTCATCATTATGCAGAAACATTCTCGTTAATATGGCATCCGCTTTCGCTAATTACCTATGTGAGTGGGGAATATTTTAGGCCATTAGAGAACTCAAAGAGGTTAACTGGTTGTCTCTTATTTAAGAGTTCTGAAAACTACACTATTCTACAGGAATTCCTGTATTTTTATTGTACTTTTCAAATGTGTTTTCTGATTGGGAAAAAAAAATGAAATGGTTAGGGGTTATCCTTAATTGGGTACATGTTTCTGCAGTTTTCTAATAGATTAACATGTCAGCAGAGTCTGAATGTTATTAGAACAGTTAACACCTTGTTTGCTGCAGTTGTTTTTTAATGGCCAGACTCCTCCCACGACTTTCTATTTGAAGAAGCCAATCTGGACTTGATTCTGCAGAAGACAGGGCTTGCCACTGTCATTGTGTTCACAAAATGTCCATTGTTTGGCTTCAGCTGAATGATAAGATAGACTGCAAATGAAATACAGATATGTGGCAGGGTTAGGCCTGTGAAGCCTTATAGAATCTCACCAGGGTAATAGAAGGGCTAGCGAGCAGTCTTATAGAATCTCACCTGGGAAATAGAAGGGCTAGCGAGCAGTCTTATAGAATCTCACCAGGGTAATAGAAGTACTGGCAGCATTCTTATAGAATCTCACCAGGGTAATAGAAGGGCTAGCGAGCAGTCTTATAGAATCTCACCAGGGTAATAGAAGGGCTAGCGAGCAGTCTTATAGAATCTCACCAGGGTAATAGAAGGGCTGGCGAGCAGTCTTATAGAATATCACCAGGGAAATAGAAGGGCTGGCGAGCATTCTTATAGAATATCACCTGGGTAATAGAAGGGCTGGCAGCATTCTTATAGAATATCACCAGGGTAATAGAAGGGCTGGCGAGCATTCTTATAGAATCTCACCAGGGAAATAAAAGGGCTGGCAAACATTCTTATAGAATATCACCAGGGAAATAGAAGGGCTGGCAAACATTCTTATAGAATCTCACCAGGGTAATAGAAGGGCTGGTGAGCATTCTTATAGAATCTCACCAGGGAAATAAAAGGGCTGGCAAACATTCTTATAGAATATCACCAGGGAAATAGAAGGGCTGGCAAACATTCTTATAGAATCTCACCAGGGAAATAGAAGGGCTAGCGAGCAGTCTTATAGAATCTCACCTGGGAAATAGAAGGGCTAGCGAGCAGTCTTATAGAATCTCACCAGGGTAATAGAAGTACTGGCAGCATTCTTATAGAATCTCACCAGGGTAATAGAAGGGCTAGCGAGCAGTCTTATAGAATCTCACCAGGGTAATAGAAGGGCTAGCGAGCAGTCTTATAGAATCTCACCAGGGTAATAGAAGGGCTGGCGAGCAGTCTTATAGAATATCACCAGGGAAATAGAAGGGCTGGCGAGCATTCTTATAGAATATCACCTGGGTAATAGAAGGGCTGGCAGCATTCTTATAGAATATCACCAGGGTAATAGAAGGGCTGGCGAGCATTCTTATAGAATCTCACCAGGGAAATAAAAGGGCTGGCAAACATTCTTATAGAATATCACCAGGGAAATAGAAGGGCTGGCAAACATTCTTATAGAATCTCACCAGGGAAATAAAAGGGCTGGCGAGCATTCTTATAGAATATCACCAGGGAAATAGAAGGGCTGGCGAGCATTCTTATAGAATATAACCAGGGAAATACAAGGGCTGGTGAGCAGTCTTATAGAATATCACCAGGGAAATAGAAGTACTGGCGAGCAGTCTTATAGAATATCACCAGGGAAATAGAAGGACTGGTGATCATTCTTATAGAATCTCACCAGGGAAATAGAAGTACTGGCAGCATTCTTATAGAATCTCACCTGGGAAATAGAAGGGCTGGCGAGCATTCTTATAGAATCTCACCAGGGTAATAGAAGGGCTAGCGAGCAGTCTTATAGAATCTCACCAGGGTAATAGAAGGGCTAGCGAGCATTCTTATAGAATCTCACCAGGGTAATAGAAGGGCTGGCGAGCAGTCTTATAGAATATCACCAGGGAAATAGAAGGGCTGGTGATCATTCTTATAGAATCTCACCAGGGAAATAGAATTACTGGCGAGCATTCTTATAGAATATCACCAGGGAAATAGAAGGACTGGCGAGCATTCTTATAGAATATCACCAGGGAAATAGAAGGGCTGCGAGCATTCTTATAGAATCTCACCTGGGAAATAGAAGGGCTGGCGAGCATTCTTATAGAATCTCACCAGGGTAATAGAAGGGCTAGCGAGCAGTCTTATAGAATCTCACCAGGGTAATAGAAGGGCTAGCGAGCAGTCTTATAGAATCTCACCAGGGTAATAGAAGGGCTGGCGAGCAGTCTTATAGAATATCACCAGGGAAATAGAAGGGCTGGCGATCATTCTTATAGAATCTCACCAGGGAAATAGAATTACTGGCGAGCATTCTTATAGAATATCACCAGGGAAATAGAAGGACTGGCGAGCATTCTTATAGAATATCACCAGGGAAATAGAAGGGCTGCGAGCATTCTTATAGAATATCACCAGGGAAATAGAAGGACTGGCGAGCATTCTTATAGAATATCACCAAGGTAATAGAAGGGCTGGCGAGCATTCTTATAGAATCTCACCAGGGAAATAGAAGTACTGGCGAGCATTCTTATAGAATCTCACCAGGGAAATAGAAGTACTGGCGAGCATTCTTACAGAATATTACCAGGGTAATAGAAGGGCTAGCATGCAGTCTTATAGAATCTCACCAGGGTAATAGAAGGGCTGGCGAGCAGTCTTATAGAATATCACCAGGGAAATAGAAGGGCTGGTGATCATTCTTATAGAATCTCACCAGGGAAATAGAAGTACTGGCAGCAGTCTTATAGAATCTCACCTGGGAAATAGAAGGGCTGGCGAGCAGTCTTATAGAATCTCACCAGGGTAATAGAAGGGCTAGCGAGCAGTCTTATAGAATCTCACCAGGGTAATAGAAGGGCTGGCGAGCAGTCTTATAGAATATCACCAGGGAAATAGAAGGGCTGGTGATCATTCTTATAGAATCTCACCAGGGAAATAGAATTACTGGCGAGCATTCTTATAGAATATCACCAGGGAAATAGAAGGACTGGCGAGCATTCTTATAGAATATCACCAGGGAAATAGAAGGGCTGCGAGCATTCTTATAGAATATCACCAGGGAAATAGAAGGACTGGCGAGCATTCTTATAGAATATCACCAGGGTAATAGAAGGGCTAGCATGCAGTCTTATAGAATCTCACCAGGGTAATAGAAGGGCTGGCGAGCAGTCTTATAGAATATCACCAGGGAAATAGAAGGGCTAGCGAGCAGTCTTATAGAATCTCACCAGGGTAATAGAAGGACTGGCGAGCAGTCTTATAGAATATCACCAGGGAAATAGAAGGGCTAGCAAGCATTCTTATAGAATATCACCTGGGTAATAGAAGGGCTGGCAGCATTCTTATAGAATATCACCAGGGTAATAGAAGGGCTGGCGAGCATTCTTATAGAATCTCACCAGGGAAATAAAAGGGCTGGCAAACATTCTTATATAATATCACCAGGGAAATAGAAGGGCTGGCAAACATTCTTATAGAATCTCACCAGGGAAATAAAAGGGCTGGCGAGCATTCTTATAGAATATCACCAGGGAAATAGAAGGGCTGGCGAGCTTTCTTATAGAATATCACCAGGGAAATACAAGGGCTGGCGAGCAGTCTTATAGAATATCACCAGGGAAATAGAAGTACTGGCGAGCAGTCTTATAGAATGTCACCAGGGAAATAAAAGGGCTGGTGATCATTCTTATAGAATCTCACCAGGGAAATAGAAGTACTGGCAGCATTCTTATAGAATCTCACCTGGGAAATAGAAGGGCTGGCGAGCATTCTTATAGAATCTCACCAGGGAAATAAAAGGGCTGGCAAACATTCTTATAGAATATCACCAGGGAAATAGAAGGGCTGGCAAACATTCTTATAGAATCTCACCAGGGAAATAAAAGGGCTGGCGAGCATTCTTATAGAATATCACCAGGGAAATAGAAGGGCTGGCGAGCATTCTTATAGAATATCACCAGGGAAATACAAGGGCTGGCGAGCAGTCTTATAGAATATCACCAGGGAAATAGAAGTACTGGCGAGCAGTCTTATAGAATATCACCAGGGAAATAGAAGGGCTGGTGATCATTCTTATAGAATCTCACCAGGGAAATAGAAGTACTGGCAGCATTCTTATAGAATCTCACCTGGGAAATAGAAGGGCTGGCGAGCATTCTTATAGAATCTCACCAGGGTAATAGAAGGGTTAGCGAGCAGTCTTATAGAATCTCACCAGGGTAATAGAAAGGCTAGCGAGCAGTCTTATAGAATCTCACCAGGGTAATAGAAGGGCTGGCGAGCAGTCTTATAGAATATCACCAGGGAAATAGAAGGGCTGGTGATCATTCTTATAGAATCTCACCAGGGAAATAGAAGTACTGGCAGCATTCTTATAGAATCTCACCTGGGAAATAGAAGGGCTGGCGAGCATTCTTATAGAATCTCACCAGGGTAATAGAAGGGCTAGCGAGCAGTCTTATAGAATCTCACCAGGGTAATAGAAGGGCTAGCATGCAGTCTTATAGACTCTCACCAGGGTAATAGAAGGGCTGGCGAGCAGTCTTATAGAATATCACCAGGGTAATAGAAGGGCTAGCGAGCAGTCTTATAGAATCTCACCAGGGTAATAGAAGGACTGGTGAGCAGTCTTATATAATATCACCAGGGAAATAGAAGGGCTAGCAAGCATTCTTATAGAATATCACCTGGGTAATAGAAGGGCTGGCAGCATTCTTATAGAATATCACCAGGGTAATAGATGGGCTGGCGAGCATTCTTATAGAATCTCACCAGGGAAATTAAAGGGCTGGCAAACATTCTTATAGAATATCACCAGGGAAATAGAAGGGCTGGCAAACATTCTTATAGAATCTCACCAGGGAAGTAAAAGGGCTGGCGAGCATTCTTATAGAATATCACCAGGGAAATAGAAGGGCTGGCGAGCATTCTTATAGAATATCACCAGGGAAATACAAGGGCTGGCGAGCAGTCTTATAGAATATCACCAGGGAAATAGAAGGGCTGGTGATCATTCTTATAGAATCTCACCAGGGAAATAGAAGTACTGGCAGCATTGTTATAGAATCTCACCTGGGAAATAGAAGGGCTGGCGAGCATTCTTATAGAATCTCACCAGGGTAATAGAAGGGCTAGCGAGCAGTCTTATAGAATCTCACCAGGGTAATAGAAGGGCTAGCGAGCAGTCTTATAGAATCTCACCAGGGTAATAGAAGGGCTGGCGAGCAGTCTTATAGAATATCACCAGGGAAATAGAAGGGCTGGTGATCATTCTTATAGAATCTCACCAGGGAAATAGAATTACTGGCGAGCATTCTTATAGAATATCACCAGGGAAATAGAAGGACTGGCGAGCATTCTTATAGAATATCACCAGGGAAATAGAAGGGCTGCGAGCATTCTTATAGAATATCACCAGGGAAATAGAAGGACTGGCGAGCATTCTTATAGAATATCACCAAGGTAATAGAAGGGCTGGCGAGCATTCTTATAGAATCTCACCAGGGAAATAGAAGTACTGGTGAGCATTCTTATAGAATCTCACCAGGGAAATAGAAGTACTGGCGAGCATTCTTACAGAATATTACCAGGGTAATAGAAGGGCTAGCATGCATTCTTATAGAATATCACCAGGGTAATAGAAAGGCTGGCGAGCAGTCTTATAGAATATCACCAGGGAAATACAAGGGCTGGCGAGCAGTCTTATAGAATATCACCAGGGAAATAGAAGGGCTAGCGAACAGTCTTATAGAATATCACCAGCCCAGGGATCTTTTTAGAATCGGGGTCACTAAAAGGAGTAATGGAATAACTGACTTCTGAGTATAATTAAAGGGACAGTAAATACTTTGAGATTGTAACATAAAATGCTTAATTATGCACATTAAAGCAACATTACAATATACTTTCATTATTCAAAACCCCTTTTCTTTTACAAGATATGACGAGTCCACGGATTTCATCCTTACTTATGGGATATCACCTCCTGGTCAGCAGGAGGAGGCAAAGAGCACCACAGCAGAGCTGTATGTATAGCTCCTCCCTTCCCTCCCACCACAGTCATTCTCTTTGCCTGTGTTAGTGTAGAAAGAGGTAAAGTGAGGTGTTAGTTTAGATTCTTCAATCAAGATTTTATTGTTTTTAAATGGTGCCAGTGAGTACTATTTTTCTCAGGGGAGAGCATCAGGTGTTTTAACAATGGGAACTGAGGAGATTCTATATTCTCTGTTCACTCCCCATGCTGGTGCTGCCCTGCTGATGGTCTTATCAGATAATACATAAGGCCCTGTTGTCCCCACAGAACTACAGGTGGTGATGACAAGAGACCTCTTCTTCGTGTAGGACAGTTTCACATTGTGATCAACACTGCGGTATGTACAGTCCTTTTGTTTCTGGGGAGACAGTGTAGCTCCGAACAGACTGGTCGTCACTTGCTACAACACAAAAGGGGTAAAAATCAACTTACAAGTGTTTTGCAACAGATTTCACTGTTTTATTACTTATGTGTATTGCAGTGGGTGGTGTATATATGGCCCGGTTTTATTAAGGCAGAACCGGTAACTTTGATCTGCAGGCTGACGCTGGGGGATTGGATTAGGCTCTGTATCTGCTTGGGGAGTTATTACTCCGTGGATTACATTAAATGTGGCACAGTTTTGAGGGGACACATTGGTATCACAGTCGGGTCTACCTGACATTAATATTGCCCACGCGGTTGTTGTTTTTTTTTTCCCTATACCGCCCACGAAGGGCTGGGCTTAGTTTGCGCGTTTAGTTGCGCACTTGCTTATCCGGCTCCGACAGTACACGGAGGACTTAGGCAACAGTTATATTGGAGGCTCCGTTTTTTTTCTATGTCCGCTTGGCCTCAGCTGATCAAGATTACAAGCAGACCTAGGCGGCAGTTCATGGAGGTCGTTGGTTGTGAGGTAGGCGCCACAGCAGAGCTGTGGCTTGATGCAGGGTTAGCTTGTCATAGCATACAAAGGGCTATTAATAACCTTAGGGTTGAATAAGTTTAGTTATACAACTTCCTAATTTCTACTTGCACGTTTGCAGTAAAATTGCAGTAAAAATTTGCTTTTAAATTTTAAAGGCGCAGTACATATTTTGTCATTTATTCTTTACTATACCACGACCAATATTGCACTTTGTTTTTCTTTTTATCATGGCTGACCTACTAGAACATACTTGTTCTATGTGTTTAGCTGCCAATGTGGAACCCCCTCTTACATTTTGTCCCTCATGTACTGAGAGGGCTTTACAATTTAAAGAGCAAATCTTTTTCAAGGATAGTATATCTAATGATGCTACTCAGTTTGATGAGACTCAGGGTATGCCGCAAACTTCTCCCCAAGCGTCACAGCCTTTAACACCCGCTCAAGCGCCATCAGCTGCGTCCACCTCATTTACTCTGCAGGATATGGCGTCAGTTATGTCATCCACTCTTACAGAGGTTTTGTCTAAGTTGCCAGTGTTGTTAAGGCAAACGTAGCAGAAGAGAGAACCAGGTGGTCCAGGCTTCTGATTCTTTGATGGCGATCTCCGAAGTACACTCCCAGGGTTCTGAAGTGGGAGGTAGGGAGGCTCTATCTGACAGGGATTTGTCTGATTCCGGAAGTACATTGCCCCAGACAGATTCGGACGTAATGTCCTTCAGATTTAAGCTCGAACATCTCCATCTGTTGTTGCGGGAGGTTTTGCTGACTCTGGATGACTGTGACTCTATTGTGGTCCCACCAGAGAAATTGTGTAAGATGGACAAATATTTAGAGGTCCCTTCTTCCGGTTCCTAAGAGAATTTCGGAAATTATTACACGGGAATGGGAAAGACCGGTATTCCGTTCTCACCTTCCCCTACCTTTAAGAAAATGTACCCTATAGCTGACACCGTTCTGGATTCTTGGCAGACGGTCCCTAAGGTGGAAGGGGCTATATCTACCCTGGCTAAGCGTACGACTATCCCCATTGAGGACAGTTGTGCTTTCAAAGACCCTATGGACAAGAAGTTGGAGGGTCTTCTAAAAAAGCTATTTATTCATCAAGGGTTTCTATTACAACCGACGGCCTGCATTGTACCGGTCACAACTGCGGCTGCCTTTTGGTTTGATGCCTTAGAAGAGTCTCGTAAGACTGAGACTTCCTTAGAGGAAATTCTGGATAGAATAAAGGCCCTTAAGCTGGCAAATTCTTTTGTTACGGATGCCGCTTTTCAGATCGCCAAATTGGCGGCTAAGAATGCAGGATTTGCCATTTTAGCGCGCAGGGCCTTATGGTTAAAATCTTGGTCTGCGGATGTGTCCTCTAAATCCAAGCTTTTGGCTATTCCTTTCAAGGGTAAGACCTTATTTGGATCTGACTTGAAAGAGATCATTTCTGACATCACGGGAGGTAAGGGTCACTTATTACCTCAGGATAAAACATCTAAGCAGAGGGGCAGACAGAGTAATTTTTGTTCCTTTCGAAATTTCAAGGGAGTCCCCTCTTCCGTTTAACAGGAAGGGAATTTTGCACAAGCCAAGCCCGTCTGGAGACCCAACCAGGCTTGGAACAAGGGTAAACAACCCAATAAGCCCACTGCTGCTCCCAAGACAGCATGAAGGGGCGGCCCCCGATCCGGGACCGGATCTAGTAGGGGACAGACTTTCTCTCTTTGTCCAGGCTTGGATAAGAGATGTTCAGGATCCCTGGACACTGGAAATCGTGTCTCAAGGGTATCAGCTGGAGTTCAAACATTCCTTCCCAAGGGGAAGGTTCCTTCTTTCATGATTTTCTGCAGACCAGATAAAAAGAGAGGCGTTCTTACGTTGTGTAAAAGACCTCTCCACTATGGGAGTAATTTATCCTGTTCCAATACAGGAACAGGGGCAGGGGTTTTACTCAAATCTTTTCGTGGTTCCCAAAAAAGAGGGAACATTTCGACCCATTTTAGATCTCAAGAGTCTAAACAAGTTCCATCCTTCAAGATGGAGACTATTCGGACAATTTTTCCATTGATCCAGGAGGGTCAATATATGACTACCGTGGACTTAAAGGATGCATACCTTCACATTCCTATCCACAAAGATCATCACCAGTTCCTAAGATTAGCTTTCCAGGACAAACATTTTCAGTTCGTGGCTCTACCATTCGGGCTGGCAACAGCACCCAGGATCTTCACAAAGGTTCTAGGGTCTTTGCTGGCAGTTCTCAGACCGCGGGGCATTGCGGTGGCGCCTAATATGGATGACATATAGAACCAGGCGTCGTCTTATCAACTGACAAAGTCTCATACCGACATGGTTCTGTCCTTTCTAAGGACTCACGGGTGGAAGGTGAATCTAGAAAAGAGTTCACTAATTCCACAGACAAGGGTTCCTTTCCTGGGAACTCTAATAGATTCTATATCCATGAAAGAAAATCTTCTTGACGGATGTCAGGAAGTTAAAGATTCTGAATACATACCGAGCCCTTCAGTCCAATCCTCGGCCATCAGTGGCTCAGTGCATGGAGGTAATTGGATTGATTGTGGCGGCAATGGACATTATTCCGTTTGCTAATTTTCATCTCAGACCTCTACAACTGAGCATGCTCAGTCAGTGGAATGGAGACTATGCAAATGTATCTCCTCTGATAGATCTGGATCAAGAGACAAGAGACTCTCTTCTTTGGTGGTTGTCGCAGGATCATCTGTCCCAAGGGACGTGCTTCCGCAGACCCTCATGGATGATAGTGACAACAGATGCCAGTCTACTAGGATGGGGTGCAGTCTGGAATTCCCTGAAGGCTCAGGGTGTGTGGACTCGGTCAGAGTCTCTACTTCCAATCAATATTCTGGAATTGAGAGCGATATTCAATGCGCTTCAGGCTTGGCCTCAGTTGGCTTTGGCCAAATTCATCCGGTTTCAGTCGGACAACATCACAACTGTGGCCTACATCAATCATCAGGGAGGAACAAGGAGTTCCTTAGCTATGACAGAAGTATCCAAGATAATTCGGTGGGCGGAGGCTCACTCTTTTTATCTGTCAGCAATCTACATCCCAGGAGTGGACAACTGGGAGGCGGATTTTTTGAGTAGACAGACGTTTCATCCAGGGGAATGGGAACTCCATCCGGAGGTCTTTGCCACCCTGATTCTCAGGTGGGGCAGTCCGGAATTGGATCTGATGGCATCTCGTCAGAATGCCAAGCTCCCGAGATATGGATCCAGGTCCAGGGATCCTCAGGCCGAACTGATAGATGCCTTGTCAGTGCCTTAGTCGTTCAACCTAGCTTATGTGTTTCCACAGCTTATGTGTTTATGTACTCTCCTTCCCCGGGTGATTGCACGAATCAAACAGGAGAGGGCTTCAGTGATTCTAATCGCTCCTGTGTGGCCTCGCAGGACTTGGTATGCCGATCTGGTGGACATGTCCTCTCTGCCACCGTGGCAACTTCCATTGAGGCAGGACCTTCTCATTCAGGGACCCTTCCATCATCCGAATCTAGTTTCTCTGCAGCTGACTGCTTGTAGATTGAACGCTTGATTTTATCTAAGCGAGGGTTCTCTGATTCGGTCATTGATACCTTAATCCAGGCACGTAAGCCTGTTACCAGAAAGATTTCCCATAAGATATGGCATAAATATCTTTATTGGTGCGAATCCAAGGGCTACTCATGGAGTAGGGTTAGGATTCCCAGGATTTTATCTTTTCTCCAAGAAGGATTGGAGAAAGGGTTGTCAGCAAGTTCCTTAAAGGTATAGATTTCTGCTTTGTCTATTTTGCTACACAAGTGTCTGGCAGATGTTCCAGACGTTCAATCCTTTTGTCAGGCTCTGACTAGAATCAAGCCTGTGTTTAGACCAATTGCTCCACCTTGGAGTTTGAATTTAGTTCTTAAGGTTCTTCAAGGGGTTCTGTTTGAGCCCATGCATTCCATAGATATTAAGTTATCTTGGAAAGTTTTATTTTTAGTTGCTATTTCTTCTGCTTTGAGAGTTTCTGAGTTTTCAGCTTTACAATGTGATTCTCCTTATCTTATTTTCCATTCTGATAAGGTGGTGTTACGTACCAAACCTGGTTTCCTTCCTAAGGTTGTTTCTAATAAGAATATTAATCAGGAAATTGTTGTTCCTTCCTTGTGTCCTAATCCTTCTTCTAAGAAGGAGCGTCTGTTACATAACTTGGACGTGGTCCGTGCCCTGAAGTTTTACTTGCAGGCGACTAAAGAATTTCGTCAATCATCTTCATTATTTGTTGTTTTTTCTGGAAAACATAGGGGCCAGAAAGCTACGGCTACCTCTCTTTCTTTTTGGCTGAAGAGTATCATCCGTTTTGCATATGAGACTGCTGGACAGCAGCCTCCTGAAAGAATTACGGCTCATTCTACTAGGGCTGTGGCTTCCTCATGGGCATTTAAAAATGATGCTTCTGTTGAACAGATTTGCAAGGCTGCAACTTGGTCGTCTCTTCACACTTTTTCCAAATTTTCCAAATTTGATACTTTTGCCTCGTCCAAGGCTGTTTTTGTGAGAAAGGTTCTTCAAGCAGTGGTGTCTTCCGGTTAGGTTCCTGTCTTGTCCCTCCCTTTCATCCATGTCCTATTGCTTTGGTATTGTATCCCATAAGTAAGGATGAAATCTGTGGACTCGTCATATCTTGTAAAAGAAAAGGAAATTTATGCTTACCTGATAAATTTATTTCTTTTACGATATGACAAATCCACGGCCCACCCTTTCATTTTCTAAGACAGGTCTTTATTTTTGTTAAACATCAGTCACCTCTGCACCTTGGTTTTTCCTTTCTCTTCCTAACTTCGCTCAAATAACTGGAGTGGGAGGGAAGGGAGGAGCTATATATACAGCTCTGCTGTGGTGCTCTTTGCCTCCTCCTGCTGACCAGGAGGTGATATCCCTTAAGTAAGGATGAATTCCGTGGACTCGTCATATCGTAAAAGAAATACATTTATCAGGTAAGCATAAATTTCCTTTTTCCTGTAATTTAACTCTCAAAATTGTGGATTTTTCTTTCCCGAAAACTATAAGAATGCTCGCCAGCCCTTCTATTTCCCTGGTGATATTCTATAAGACTGCTCGCCAGTCCTTCTATTTCCCCGGTGAGATTCTATTAAAATGCTCGCCAGCCCTTCTATTTCCCTGGTGAGATTCTATAAGAATGCTCGCTAGCCCTTCTATTTCCCTGGTGAGATTCTATATGAATGCTCGCTAGCCCTTCTATTTCCCTGGTGAGATTCTATAAGAATGCTCGCAAGTACTTCTAATTCCCTGGTGAGATTCTATAAGAATGCTCGCTAGCCCTTCTATTTCCCTAGTGATATTCTATAAGAATGCTGCCAGTACTTCTATTTCCCTGGTGAGATTCTATAAGTCTACTCGCCAGCCCTTCTATTTCCCTGGTGATATTCTATAAGAATGCTGCCAGTACTTCTATTTCCCTGGTGAGATTCTATAAGTCTACTCGCCAGCCCTTCTATTTCCCTGGTGAGATTCTATAAGAATGCTCGCCAGCCCTTCTATTTCCCTGGTGATATTCTATAAGAATGCTCGCCAGCCCTTCTATTTCCCTGGTGAGATTCTATAAGAATGCTTGGCAGCCCTTCTATTTCCCTAGTGATATTCTATAAGACTGCTCGCCAGCCCTTCTATTTCCCTGGTGAGATTCTATAAGACTGCTCGCCAGCCCTTCTATTTCCCTGGTGAGATTCTATAGGAATGCTCGCAAGTACTTCTAATTCCCTGGTGAGATTCTATAAGAATGCTCGCTAGCCCTTCTATTTCCCTGGTGAGATTCTATAAGAATGCTCGCAAGTACTTCTAATTCCCTGGTGAGATTCTATAAGAATGCTCGCTAGCCCTTCTATTTCCCTAGTGATATTCTATAAGAATGCTGCCAGTACTTCTATTTCCCTGGTGATATTCTATAAGAATGCTGCCAGTACTTATATTTCCCTGGTGAGATTCTATAAGTCTACTCGCCAGCCCTTCTATTTCCCTGGTGAGATTCTATAAGAATGCTCACCAGCCCTTCTATTTCCCTGGTGATATTCTATAAGAATGCTCGCCAGCCCTTCTATTTCCCTGGTGAGATTCTATAAGAATGCTCGCCAGCCCTTCTATTTCCCTGGTGAGATTCTTTAAGAATGCTTGGCAGCCCTTCTATTTCCCTAGTGATATTCTATAAGACTGCTCACCAGCCCTTCTATTTCCCTGGTGAGATTCTATAAGACTACTCGCCAGCCCTTCTATTTCCCTGGTGAGATTCTATAAGACTGCTCGCCAGCCCTTCTATTTCCCTGGTGAGATTCTATAAGACTACTCGCCAGCCCTTCTATTTCCCTGGTGAGATTCTATAAGACTGCTCGCCAGCCCTTCTATTTCCCTGGTGAGATTCTATAAGAATGCTTGCCAGCCCTTCTATTTCCCTAGTGAGATTCTATAAGAATGCTCGCCAGCCCTTCTATTTCCCTGGTGAGATTCTATAAGAATGCTCGCCAGCCCTTCTATTTCCCTGGTGATATTCTATAAGAATGCTCGCCAGTAATTCTATTTCCCTGGTGATATTCTATAAGAATGCTGCCAGTACTTATATTTCCCTGGTGAGATTCTATAAGTCTACTCGCCAGCCCTTCTATTTCCCTGGTGAGATTCTATAAGAATGCTCACCAGCCCTTCTATTTCCCTGGTGATATTCTATAAGAATGCTCGCCAGCCCTTCTATTTCCCTGGTGAGATTCTATAAGAATGCTCGCCAGCCCTTCTATTTCCCTGGTGAGATTCTTTAAGAATGCTTGGCAGCCCTTCTATTTCCCTAGTGATATTCTATAAGACTGCTCACCAGCCCTTCTATTTCCCTGGTGAGATTCTATAAGACTACTCGCCAGCCCTTCTATTTCCCTGGTGAGATTCTATAAGACTGCTCGCCAGCCCTTCTATTTCCCTGGTGAGATTCTATAAGACTACTCGCCAGCCCTTCTATTTCCCTGGTGAGATTCTATAAGACTGCTCGCCAGCCCTTCTATTTCCCTGGTGAGATTCTATAAGAATGCTTGCCAGCCCTTCTATTTCCCTAGTGAGATTCTATAAGAATGCTCGCCAGCCCTTCTATTTCCCTGGTGAGATTCTATAAGAATGCTCGCCAGCCCTTCTATTTCCCTGGTGATATTCTATAAGAATGCTCGCCAGTAATTCTATTTCCCTGGTGAGATTCTATAAGAATGCTCGCCAGTACTTCTATTTCCCTGGTGATATTCTATAAGAATGCTCCCCAGTCCTTCTATTCCCCTGGTGATATTTTATATGAATGCTCGCCCGCCCTTCTATTTCCCTGGTGATCTTCTATAAGAATGCTCGCTAGCCCTTCTATTTCCCTGGTGATATTCTATAAGACTGCTCGTCAGTCCTTCTATCTCCCTGGTGAGATTCTATAAGACTGCTCGCCAGCCCTTCTATTTCCCTGGTGATATTCTATAAGACTGCTCGCCAGCCCTTCTATTTCCCTTGTCGTATTCTATAAGAATGATGCCAGTCCTATTTCCCTGGTGAGATTCTATAAGAATGCTCGCCAGCCCTTCTATTTCCCTGGTGAGATTCTATAAGAATGCTTGCCAGCCCTTCTATTTCCCTAGTGAGATTCTATAAGAATGCTCGCCAGCCCTTCTATTTCCCTGGTGAGATTCTATAAGAATGCTCGCCAGCCCTTCTATTTCCCTGGTGATATTTTATAAGAATGCTCGCCAGTAATTCTATTTCCCTGGTGAGATTCTATAAGAATGCTCTCCAGCTCTTCTATTTCCCTGGCGATATTCTATAAGAATGCTCACCAGTCCTTCTATTCCCCTGGTGATATTTTATATGAATGCTCGCCCGCCCTTCTATTTCCCTGGTGATCTTCTATAAGAATGCTCGCTAGCCCTTCTATTTCCCTGGTGATATTCTATAAGACTGCTCGTCAGTCCTTCTATCTCCCTGGTGAGATTCTATAAGACTGCTCGCCAGCCCTTCTATTTCCCTGGTGATATTCTATAAGACTGCTCGCCAGCCCTTCTATTTCCCTGGTCGTATTCTATAAGAATGATGCCAGTCCTATTTCCCTGGTGAGATTCTATAAGAATGCTCGCCAGCCCTTCTATTTCCCTGGTGAGATTCTATAAGAATGCTCGCCAGTCCTATTTCCCTGGAGATATTCTATAAGACTGCTCGCCAGCCCTTCTATTTCCCTGGTCATATTCTATAAGAATGATGCCAGTCCTTCTATTTCCCTGGTGAGATTCTATAAGAATGCTCGCCAGTCCTATTTCCCTGGAGATATTCTATAAGACTGCTCGCCAGCCCTTCTATTTCCCTGGTGATATTCTATAAGAATGATTGCAAGCCCTTCTATTTCCCTGGTGATATTCTATAAGAATGCTCACCAGCCCTTCTATTTCCCTGGTGAGATTCTATAAGAATGCTCGCCAGCCCTTTTATTTCCCTGGTGAGATTCTATAAGAATGCTCGCCAGCCCTTTTATTTCCCTGGTGAGATTCTATAAGAATGCTCGCTAGCCCTTCTAAGCCACAGACACTTTTTACCTTGAAAACAGGGTGTCTCGCTAAGGGCCGTATATTGCATTTTTGTACATTGAATGTACAAAAAAAAGCAAGAAATTCATACTTAAAAGTAGAAATTACAAAGGGTAATTGTTGTTTTTTCGTAAAATGGGCTAAATATGGGCATTCCATGGACGTATCCAAAACATTTTCCCAAGGTAATAGTTCTGTGTTTTTGCCTCTTTAGGGAGCGTGGGACAAAGTACAATTTTTTCACAAAAGCAAGAGGTGTTGAATGTTTAATGGGACAGTGAACACAGTGGGGTCGATTTATCATTGGTCTGTCCGACATGATCCGTCCAGTGGATCATGTCCGACAGACATCAATGAATGCCAACATAACTGCTGTTGAATGCTGCTTCATAACTGCTGTTTCTGGCGAGCCTGAAGGCTCGCGCGGAAACAAGGGCATCAAGCTCCATTCGGAGCTTGATAATTCGGCCCCATAGAGACTTCCCACATAAAATGTTTAGCTGTCCAGTAAAACAACTTTGCAATATGCTTTCCTTATTTATTCTGACATTGTTTCATGTAATTTAGCTCTGAAAAAATCTGACTTTTACAGTTCTCATAGCAATAAAATGCACTTCAGACCATTCATGGCTAACCCTGCAACATATTGTTCCCTAATTGGCTTTAGTAGATAACAACCCACAAATCAATGCTTTTTATACTAACATAATTACTGTGGCAAACATGTTAGCTGCATATTCAAGCCCAGATTGACACATCCAAATAAAGCAACAGGTGGGAGAAGTTTGAATATTGAAAAAAGAAATTGCAGCAAACAATGTATTAATTTTGTCTAGACTTGGATGATATAGTAGTATTCTATAGGAAAACAACAGTGTATTTTAAAGGGACATAATACTAATATGCTAAATAACTTGAAAGTGATGCAGTATAACTGTAAAAAGCTAACCAGAAAATATTATCTGAGCATCACTAGGTAAAAAAGGAAGATATTTTACCTCAAAATCTCTTCAGCTCACCAGTGTAAGTGCTGTGTAAACAATAATACTTAAGTTGCTGTCCAGCTGCAAATTGAAAAATAAAATAAAAATAGCCAATCAGCATCAGCAGTGCTGAGGTAATGCTTTGCCTTTGCTGTGATCTCATGAGATTTCATAGAACTTACTTAAACTGAATAGAAAAATAACATGACTGTGTCTGCACATGGCAGATGCACACTCCCTAGCAAGTCCTGGGACAAGCATCCTGACTGGCTGCTTAAAGTCTCTTTACAGTGACGTGTGAATACTTAGGGAATTTAAGGTCAAATATCTTCCTTTTTTTACATAGAGATATTCAGGTGATATTTTCTAGTCAGCTTTTTACAGCTATGCTGAATCACTTTCTCCAACATAGGTGTGTCCGGTCCACGGCGTCATCCTTACTTGTGGGATATTCTCTTCCCCAACAGGAAATGGCAAAGAGCCCAGCAAAGCTGGTCACATGATCCCTCCTAGGCTCCGCCTACCCCAGTCATTCTCTTTGCCGTTGTACAGGCAACATCTCCACGGAGATGGCTTAGAGTTTTTTAGTGTTTAACTGTAGTTTTTATTATTCAATCAAGAGTTTGTTATTTTAAAATAGTGCTGGTATGTACTATTTACTCAGAAACAGAAAAGAGATGAAGATTTCTGTTTGTATGAGGAAAATGATTTTAGCAACCGTTACTAAAATCCATGGCTGTTCCACACAGGACTGTTGAGAGGAATTAACTTCAGTTGGGGGAACAGTGTGCAGTCTCTTGCTGCTTGAGGTATGACACATTCTAACAAGACGATGTAATGCTGGAAGCTGTCATTTTCCCTATGGGATCCGGTAAGCCATGTTTATTAAGATAGTAAATAAGGGCTTCACAAGGGCTTATTAAGACTGTAGACTTTTTCTGGGCTAAATCGATTCATTATTAACACATATTTAGCCTTGAGGAATCATTTAATCTGGGTATTTTGATAAGATTATATCGGCAGGCACTGTTTTAGACGCCTTATTCTTTAGGGGCTTTCCCAAATCATAGGCAGAGCCTCATTTTCGCGCCGGTGTTGCGCACTTGTTTTTGAGAGGCATGACATGCAGTCGCATGTGTGAGGAGCTCTGATACATAGAAAAGACTTTCTGAAGGCGTCATTTGGTATCGTATTCCCCTTTGGGCTTGGTTGGGTCTCAGCAAAGCAGATACCAGGGACTGTAAAGGGGTTAAAGTTAAAAACGGCTCCGGTTCCGTTATTTTAAGGGTTAAAGCTTCCAAATTTGGTGTGCAATACTTTTAAGGCTTTAAGACACTGTGGTGAAATTTTGGTGAATTTTGAACAATTCCTTCATATTTTTTCGCAATTGCAGTAATAAAGTGTGTTCAGTTTAAATTTTAAAGTGACAGTAACGGTTTTATTTTAAAACGTTTTTTGTACTTTGTTATCAAGTTTATGCCTGTTTAACATGTCTGAACTACCAGATAGACTGTGTTCTGAATGTGGGGAAGCCAGAGTTCCTTCTCATTTAATTAAATGTGATTTATGTGACAATGACAATGATGCCCAAGATGATTCCTCAAGTGAGGGGAGTAAGCATGGTACTGCATCATTCCCTCCTTCGTCTACACGAGTCTTGCCCACTCAGGAGGCCCCTAGTACATCTAGAGCGCCAATACTCCTTACTATGCAACAATTAACGGCTGTAATGGATAATTCTGTCAAAAACATTTTAGCCAAAATGCACACTTATCAGCGTAAGCGCGACTGCTCTGTTTTAGATACTGAAGAGCATGACGACGCTGATAATAATGGTTCTGAAGGGCCCCTAAACCAGTCTGATGGGGCCAGGGAGGTTTTGTCTGAGGGAGAAATTACTGATTCAGGGAACATTTCTCAACAAGCTGAACCTGATGTGATTACGTTTAAATTTAAGTTGGAACATCTCCGCATTCTGCTTAAGGAGGTATTATCCACTCTGGATGATTGTGACAAGTTGGTCATCCCAGAGAAACTATGTAAAATGGACAAGTTCCTAGAGGTCCCGGGGCTCCCAGAAGCTTTTCCTATACCCAAGCGGGTGGCGGACATTGTAAATAAAGAATGGGAAAGGCCCGGTATTCCTTTCGTCCCTCCCCCCATATTTAAAAAATTGTTTCCCATGGTCGACCCCAGAAAGGACTTATGGCAGACAGTCCCCAAGGTCGAGGGAGCAGTTTCCACTTTAAACAAACGCACCACTATACCCATAGAAGATAGTTGTGCTTTCAAAGATCCTATGGATAAAAAATTAGAAGGTTTACTTAAAAAGATGTTTGTTCAGCAGGGTTACCTTCTACAACCAATTTCATGCATTGTCCCTGTCGCTACAGCCGCGTGTTTCTGGTTCGATGAGCTGGTAAAGGCGGTCGATAGTGATTCTCCTCCTTATGAGGAGATTATGGACAGAATCAATGCTCTCAAATTGGCTAATTCTTTCACCCTAGACGCCACTTTGCAATTGGCTAGGTTAGCGGCTAAGAATTCTGGGTTTGCTATTGTGGCGCGCAGAGCGCTTTGGTTGAAATCTTGGTCAGCTGATGCGTCTTCCAAGAACAAGCTACTTAACATTCCTTTCAAGGGGAAAACGCTGTTTGGCCCTGACTTGAAAGAGATTATCTCTGATATCACTGGGGGTAAGGGCCACGCCCTTCCTCAGGATCGGCCTTTCAAGGCCAAAAATAAACCTAATTTTCGTCCCTTTCGTAGAAACGGACCAGCCCAAAGTGCTACGTCCTCTAAGCAAGAGGGTAATACTTCTCAAGCCAAGCCAGCTTGGAGACCAATGCAAGGCTGGAACAAGGGAAAGCAGGCCAAAAAACCTGCCACTGCTACCAAGACAGCATGAAATGTTGGCCCCCGATCCGGGACCGGATCTGGTGGGGGGCAGACTCTCTCTCTTCGCTCAGGCTTGGGCAAGAGATGTTCTGGATCCTTGGGCGCTAGAAATAGTCTCCCAAGGTTATCTTCTGGAATTCAAGGGGCTTCCCCCAAGGGGGAGGTTCCACAGGTCTCAGTTGTCTTCAGACCACATAAAAAGACAGGCATTCTTACGTTGTGTAGAAGACCTGTTAAAAATGGGAGTGATTCATCCTGTTCCATTAGGAGAACAAGGGATGGGGTTCTACTCCAATCTGTTCATAGTTCCCAAAAAAGAGGGAACGTTCAGACCAATCTTAGATCTCAAGATCTTAAACAAGTTTCTCAAGGTTCCATCGTTCAAAATGGAAACCATTCGAACAATTCTTCCTTCCATCCAGGAAGGTCAATTCATGACCACGGTGGATTTAAAGGATGCGTATCTACATATTCCTATCCACAAGGAACATCATCGGTTCCTAAGGTTCGCATTCCTGGACAAGCATTACCAGTTCGTGGCGCTTCCTTTCGGATTAGCCACTGCTCCAAGGATTTTCACAAAGGTACTAGGGTCCCTTCTAGCTGTGCTAAGACCAAGGGGCATTGCTGTAGTACCTTACTTGGACGACATTCTGATTCAAGCGTCGTCCCTTCCTCAAGCAAAGGCTCACACGGACATCGTCCTGGCCTTTCTCAGATCTCACGGATGGAAAGTGAACGTGGAAAAGAGTTCTCTATCTCCGTCAACAAGGGTTCCCTTCTTGGGAACAATAATAGACTCTTTAGAAATGAGGATTTTTCTGACAGAGGCCAGAAAAACAAAACTTCTAGACTCTTGTCGGATACTTCATTCCGTTCCTCTTCCTTCCATAGCGCAGTGCATGGAAGTGATAGGCTTGATGGTAGCGGCAATGGACATAGTTCCTTTTGCGCGCATTCATCTAAGACCATTACAACTGTGCATGCTCAGTCAGTGGAATGGGGACTATACGAACTTGTCTCCGAGGATACAAGTAAATCAGAGGACCAGAGACTCACTCCGTTGGTGGCTGTCCCTGGACAACCTGTCACAAGGGATGACCTTCCGCAGACCAGAGTGGGTCATTGTCACGACCGACGCCAGTCTGATGGGCTGGGGCGCGGTCTGGGGATCCCTGAAAGCTCAGGGTCTTTGGTCTCGGGAAGAATCTCTTCTACCGATAAATATTCTGGAACTGAGAGCGATATTCAATGCTCTCAAGGCTTGGCCTCAGCTAGCGAGGGCCAAGTTCATACGGTTTCAATCAGACAACATGACAACTGTTGAGTACATCAACCATCAGGGGGGAACAAGGAGTTCCCTGGCGATGGAAGAAGTGACCAAAATCATTCTATGGGCGGAGTCTCACTCCTGCCACCTGTCTGCTATCCACATCCCAGGAGTGGAAAATTGGGAAGCGGATTTTCTGAGTCGTCAGACATTGCATCCGGGGGAGTGGGAACTCCATCCGGAAATCTTTGCCCAAGTCACTCAACTGTGGGGCATTCCAGACATGGATCTGATGGCCTCTCGTCAGAACTTCAAAGTTCCTTGCTACGGGTCCAGATCCAGGGATCCCAAGGCGGCTCTAGTGGATGCACTAGTAGCACCTTGGACCTTCAAACTAGCTTATGTATTCCCGCCGTTTCCTCTCATCCCCAGGCTGGTAGCCAGGATCAATCAGGAAAGGGCGTCGGTGATCTTGATAGCTCCTGCGTGGCCACGCAGGACTTGGTATGCAGATCTGGTGAATATGTCATCGGCTCCACCATGGAAGCTACCTTTGAGACGAGACCTTCTTGTTCAAGGTCCGTTCGAACATCCGAACCTGGTCTCACTCCAGCTGACTGCCTGGAGATTGAACGCTTGATCTTATCGAAGCGAGGGTTCGCAGATTCTGTTATCGATACTCTTGTTCAGGCCAGAAAGCCTGTAACTAGAAAGATTTACCACAAAATTTGGAAAAAATATATCTGTTGGTGTGAATCTAAAGGATTCCCTTGGGACAAGGTTAAGATTCCTAAGATTCTATCCTTCCTTCAAGAAGGATTGGAAAAAGGATTATCTGCAAGTTCCCTGAAGGGACAGATTTCTGCCTTGTCTGTGTTACTTCACAAAAAGCTGGCATCTGTGCCAGATGTTCAAGCCTTTGTTCAGGCTCTGGTTAGAATCAAGCCTGTTTACAAACCTTTGACTCCTCCTTGGAGTCTCAACTTAGTTCTTTCAGTTCTTCAGGGGGTTCCGTTTGAACCCTTACATTCCGTTGATATTAAGTTATTATCTTGGAAAGTTTTGTTTTTGGTTGCAATATCTTCTGCTAGAAGAGTTTCAGAATTATCTGCTCTGCAGTGTTCTCCTCCTTATCTGGTGTTCCATGCAGATAAGGTGGTTTTACGTACTAAACCTGGTTTTCTTCCAAAAGTTGTTTCTAACAAAAACATTAACCAGGAGATTATCGTACCTTCTCTGTGTCCGAAACCAGTTTCGAAGAAGGAACGTTTGTTGCACAATTTGGATGTTGTTCGCGCTCTAAAATTCTATTTAGATGCTACAAAGGATTTTAGACAAACATCTTCCTTGTTTGTTGTTTATTCCGGTAAAAGGAGAGGTCAAAAAGCAACTTCTACCTCTCTCTCTTTTTGGATTAAAAGCATCATCAGATTGGCTTACGAGACTGCCGGACGGCAGCCTCCCGAAAGAATCACAGCTCATTCCACTAGGGCTGTGGCTTCCACATGGGCCTTCAAGAACGAGGCTTCTGTTGATCAGATATGTAGGGCAGCGACTTGGTCTTCACTGCACACTTTTACCAAATTTTACAAGTTTGATACTTTTGCTTCTTCTGAGGCTATTTTTGGGAGAAAGGTTTTGCAAGCCGTGGTGCCTTCCATCTAGGTGACCTGATTTGCTCCCTCCCATCATCCGTGTCCTAAAGCTTTGGTATTGGTTCCCACAAGTAAGGATGACGCCGTGGACCGGACACACCTATGTTGGAGAAAACAGAATTTATGTTTACCTGATAAATTACTTTCTCCAACGGTGTGTCCGGTCCACGGCCCGCCCTGGTTTTTTAATCAGGTCTGATGATTTATTTTCTTTAACTACAGTCACCACGGTATCATATGGTTTCTCCTATGCAAATATTCCTCCTTAACGTCGGTCGAATGACTGGGGTAGGCGGAGCCTAGGAGGGATCATGTGACCAGCTTTGCTGGGCTCTTTGCCATTTCCTGTTGGGGAAGAGAATATCCCACAAGTAAGGATGACGCCGTGGACCGGACACACCGTTGGAGAAAGTAATTTATCAGGTAAACATAAATTCTGTTTTTATGTGCTTCAGCATTTGTTTATCATGTCCCTTTACTTATAAGGTATTTACTGTATCTGCACAGAGGCAAAACATTCTGCTTATTAGAGTTTGTTCCTTGTCTTACAGATGTTCCTTAAAGCAGGAATGCCACAATTCTATGATTTCCGGCTACTGGACCAGCATTAACGTAGGAGGGGTCCAACAGTGCCCATCAATGACAATAATCCCAAGTCAGATCGACATAGATTCAGAGACTAAGGTGAGGCTTCCAAAGTTAGTGTATTGTATTACTTTTTATGGAAGTCCTTTAAAGTCACATTTAATCAATTTTTTCCCATAATTCAGATAGAACATGCGCTTTTAAACAATTTTCCAATTTACTTCTATTATCTTATTTGCTTTTTTCTCTTTGTATGCTTTGTTAAAAATGATTCCTAGGATAGGCTCAGGAGCTACAATGCCATACTGGGAGCTAGCTGCTGATTGGTGGCTGCACATATGTGCCTCTTGTCATTTGCTGCCTAATGTGTTCAGCTAGCTCCCAGTAGTGTATTGTTGCTCCTTCAAATAAAGGATACCAAGAGAATGAAGCACATTTGATAATAGGAGTAAATCAGAAAGTTGTTTTAAATTTTATGTTCTGTCTGAATCATGAAAGATTTTTCTGGGGGTTCGTATTCCCTTTAACACGTAACAATTAGTCACACAACTCTTCTATACTAGATCCTTCGCAGCTTTAGAATCCTCTGATTTCCTTCCCATAGGGAATCATATTCCACATCACTGGGAACCTTCCTGATCTAAGGCTTATGAATGTGTCATGTGACTATGGCAACGGAATTCAGATGCCATCGCGTGTTTTATACGCTGACAACCAACCATGGGCAAACTGCAATTTTCTCCCGAGGGACAGATACCCACCATTCCCTCCCAATAAAGGTATAGCTGTGACTCACATACATGTTTTTATCGGTGATACAGAGCTGTTGAGTCACAAAGTGACACACTATTTAGAGTCTTCTCCAGATTACTATAGCTAAGCACTCTCACACTATAACAAAGATTAAATTGCACAGTTCTCTTTATATGTGATTACCAAGATTTACTACAGCAAATATTTCAGCATTGGCTGATGTTAATGCAGGTTGTGGGGGGGGCTTAAAGGCAAAATATCCATTTAATACCAGTTTGACATTTATTTTCATGCTACACAACTGTATGAGACACATTGATTTAAAGGGTTTTATGGGGCTGCTGGGGGTGCATTGTAGCACCCCATTTAACTCCAAAGTGCTCCATATACTTTGTGTGCTGTGTCTTTACCACCTTTGTTAGCCCTCCCAATTAGCCCCCCCCCCCCCCCGCTAAATATTAAATGGACATTCCAGCCAAAATTTTATTTTTGAATAATGCACTACTGGTAGCTAGCTGAACACATCTGGTGAGGCAGTGACAATAGACATATGTGTGTAACCACCTATCACCAGCTAGCTCACAGTAGTGCATTCCTGCTCCTGGGGCTACCTAGGTATGCAAAGGCTACCAAGAGAACAAAGTATATTTGATAATAGGAATACATTGAAAGTATCTTAAATTGTATTCTCTACCTGTACCACGAAAACTTAATTGTGATTTTCATGTCTAACATAAAAGCGCTGGTTGAGCATGTTAAATTACCAGGAAGTGCATGTTTGCACTTGATACATAGGTATCTATTACTTATTGGCTGATAGGGACAACTCCTACAAAAAGTTGCTTTATTGAACACAGAAGCATCCATCAAATAACAGTTTTGTAATAGATTATGAAATACATTTTCAGGTGGAACAGAGAATGATTTTTTGTATAATATCCCTTTTATGAACCTACACACAGAGCCCACTCATGGTAGTTGACATATTTGTTTCACTACAGATCATGTGACAGTCAACATTGCCATGATAGCCGAGGGAACCAATATCGCCTGGCAACATCTCACCATCTATGACTGCAGGAGGACCAATACCATTCATTTTAAGACCCCGTAAGATGCTGCATTTACTGCAAGAAAACTGGGTACCAATTTCTCAGAGACAGTAGAGTACAACATCCCCCCCCCCCCAAAAAAAAAAACTGCTTCCCTAATATGGTTAAAATAATTTTCTTAGTGATAGAACTAGGTAGACTCCCAAGTCTTCTTTATTACATTGTCATTTGATCATTAAAGGGACAGTAAACGCCTTGAGATTGGTATATAACATGCTTAGTTATGTATAATGTGTTTTAAAAATGTCAAAGGGATAGTAAACTCTCCCCTTCATAAAATCAGACCCGGAATGTTTCTGATATTTTAGATGGAGTTTAATTAGTCAGTTGTAATGAAGTTGAGCTGTAACTTACTTTTAACTCACAGAAAAATTGACTTTTGAAGTAGGCGGCGGAGTGCAAATAATTTTAATTTCATATCTATATTAAAAAGTAAGTTATAGCGCATCTTTATTACAACTGATGAATTAAACTCCATCTAAAATATCACTAACACTCCAGATTTGTGTTTATAAGAGAGGGGAGAGTTTACCATCGCTTTGGGCTCGATTTATCAAGCCCTTCGGCTCCCTTCGACTGCAGGTTCTCACAAGAGAACCTTCAGTCAGGATTTATCAAGCAGCGGCCCTCTTTTCCACCTCTGAGATGGAGAATTTTCAATCTCCACGTCCTCGTCTGACTGGGGAAATTGACAGCTCATACCCCCGCATGATTGGCTTCTGTGCGCGGGCGGGGTTGCAAGCGAGCTCAAAACGGCACCCGTGGGCAATGTTAAATTTGGGCAGAGGAGAGCTGGGGTGGACAGGGGTGAATATGTACGCCCCTGTCCGCCCTTTAATTGATAAATCAAGCCTTTTAAGGCTTAAAGTGAAAGTAAATCCTGGCGTTTTACAAACGCTAGGATTGACGATTGAAACAAATAAAGGGCACTTTCATTCATGAGGTATAAGATACTTTCATGTAGAAAGCTCCTTTATTTGTTTCAATCGATCACCGTTTTTAGCTGCTACAGCAGCCCACGGCTAAAAAAATTTTTGGCTAAGAGGTGACGTTTTTACCTCTTAGCCAATAGTCATGCGGTAAATCCGACTTGGCACCCATGGGATACGGATTTACCGCACAGCTATTGGCTAAGAGGTGAAAACGTCACCTCTTAGCCAAAAAGTTTTTTAGCCGTGCTCTGCTGTAGGAGCTAAGAGCGGCGATAGCTTGAATCAAATAAAGGAGTTTTCTACATGAAGTATCTTATACCTCATTAATGAAAGTGCCCTTTATTTGTTTCAATAGTAAATCCTAGCGTTTGTAAAATGCTAGGATTTACTTTCACTTTAAATGATATGTTATTCTGTAGTAACACAATAGAATTGTCTTGTTTACTGTCCCTTTAAATTATAAGCTCTTCAGAACAGATGCAGTAAGTTAATGCCTATAGTCACTCACTGGCACACATATAACTGTTGCAGGTGTACCAGTTGCCTCTCTGCGCCCTGGCCATGTGGCTGGTGTGAAGATCAGTATGAGTGTCTAACCAACACCTCGAAATGTGAGACGTTTGTTCAGGTAAGGAGCAGTTGAGTGATGTCTGTATATTAGTAAGGAAGGGAAATATCCAGATGTCTGTGTGTTAGAGGTGATTAGAGGCTCATGCTTGGTACAACAGTGCATTAAAATACCACAAGCTAACTTTAAAATTGTTTTTTTTTTTTTTTTTTTTTTTTTTTTTGAAAATAATTTTTATTGTTTTTGAAAGATGAATGAACATGAGAGCATCAAAAGCATGTACACACATATCAATAGTACATATTACAATATTAACAGAAAATTACAATATGTAAAGCAATCACAGATAATAAGGAACGCAAGGGAGAATGCTGAGTGTTAGAGTCAATGCCAGTTGCTTGTGGATCTCCAATCGCACCCTCACCTCTCCAACTTTAAAATTGTTTTCATTGCTTAAAGGGACATGAATACCAAAATTTTCCTTTCATGATTCAGATTTTAAAAAAAGTTTCCAGTTTACTTCTATGATCAAATTTGCATCGTTCTCTTGTTATTCTTTGTTGAAGAGATATCTAGATAGGTAGCGTGCACGTGTCTGAAGCCCTACATGACAGGAAAAAGTGCTGCTATCTAGTGCTCTTGCTAATGTATAACATTGTAGCAAAAATGCTTCCATATAGTGCTGCAGACACGTGCACACTCCTGAACTTACGCCATATGTGTGTAGCCACTAATCAGCAGCTAGCTCCCAGTAGTGCATTGTGCCTACTTAGATATTATTTTAAACAAAGTATACCAGAAAAAAACAAAGTCAATTTAATAATTGAAGTCAATTGAAAAGCCTCTTAAAATTGTGTGCTCTATTTGAGTATCCTGATGTCTTTATGTGAAGATGAGGTTAGATGTGCATTTCCTGGTGTGTAGGAGGAGATTATATTTGTATGGGTTGGTGCCTGTGTTTTACAAAATGAGAGGTATGTGCCCGATATCCCTGAATTAGGGGCACATACAAACAAGCAACGTTTCGGGGATTAACCCCTTAGTCATGCCATTCATGATGGCATGACTAAGGGGTTAATCCCCGAAACGTCGCTTGTTTTTATATGTCTTTAATAAAGAATTTCAGCTTTATATGAAATGCTGGTGACCTTCTGTACAAATTGAAGCAGTACACCCCGGTCACTCGAGCACTGATCAGTAGTGCTGTCCTTACTTTTTGGATTACGGTATGCCTGTATTAGGGGGCGGTTAAAGGTGCGTGTCTTGAAGCCTGTGTGTAATGAGGATGTTCGGGGTACGTGTCTTTAAGCTGTGTATTCAATTCAGGTAAAATATGTGTGTCTGTGTAAACAGCACATCTTCAATTTAAGGGGTGCAATTTAGCAAATGCACAATATAATTGCACTTACAGAAGACTTAAACAATCATAACGTAATAGTTGAGTCACAGGGTTCCCAACTCGATTTGAATCCTGCGCCTTTATTAAGTTACCGCTATTGGTGGCAGGGTTACCTGGCCAGAGTTCCTGAACGCCATCAATGTCAGATACATCACAAGACTGTGTTATTTAGTATGGTGGGCCGTAAGTGACAGAAAACCTGATCTGTGTTTGGAAGGCAGTAAGAGCATTGTGTCCTGATGTCTGTATATCAGGAGGTGGTATCTGCATGTTATGGTTTAGATTTAACATATAGAGTATATTTATATTGAGCCTTTGATAAAGAGAATGATGAGGCTTCTACCTATAACATCAGGAGGTTTTTAATACAATTTAATACAATCCTCACTCCAGGCTTGTAACTGAATATTGTTTTACCGAGCAATCTCTTTCCTTAATTACAGGAGATGGACCTAAAACTAATTATACCATTTCCAGACACATTAGATGAGGCAACTGAGGAATAATTATTTTTCTATTAAATCTCTATGTACACGGAGTTTCATGTATTACTGCACACAGTGGCCATGACTTTTATTCGGAGACCTAAGTGGTTTTAACGCATAATCTATTTCAGATATTCAGGGAACATGAACTGGTCAAATAAACTTGGGATCTCTATTTCTTGAAGTTAAGAACATGATAAATAATAAAAAAAAAAAATACACACAAAACATTCTGGGCTAGATTACAAGTGGAGCACTAAATTATTGCGCTCCTGCAAACAGGCGAATTTTCCTGTTTGTGGGAGCGCAATAATTAACCAGCCATTACAAGTGGCTGGTTATTGCTACCGTGAGGTCGCTCCAGAAATTAGATTAGATCTCTCGTTAATTTTCTAAAAGTGCCCCAAATGCCCTCAAAATAGAGGGCATTGTAGTTTTTTTTATTAAAAGAAAATTGTAGCTTTTTTTTTCTTCATAAAAGTTGATTGGAGTGGGGTAAAGTGCTTTTACATTGTGGTCTTTAGGAACTGTGTGTTTCCATAGACTCCAATGTAAATATATGTGTATATGATTATATACATATATATTTATGTGTTAATATGTATATATACAGATATTAACACATAAATATATATGTATATAAGCATATACATATATATTTAAAAATGCTGCCCATCACTGCGCTACTTAGCCCCTTTGCTGTGCAAGGTTCTGATGCATCGAGAGCAATGCTTCTTATCAATGTGAAGGCAAGCTTGCGTTCCCATTGCGATTTACTTGTAATACAAGCGCACATTATCGTACACCCTAGTATTACAAGCGAATAACATTTCTATGGGAAACAGAGCTCCAGGAAGGACAGTGGGCAGATCTCCTAAATCCTGAGAATCCTGGCAACTACAGGATGTTTGGGAGCTTTAAAGGTATAGGGGGTGTTATCATGTTACCAATGCATTTGAATTTATCATAAGTGAATTATCATAGAGTGAAATGGGGTCAACTTTTAAAACCCTATAAAAAGCTGTACAATGCACTTCACATGGGAACGCTAAGGCACTGGACCACAGAATTCTAAGCTTTTAAAGCCTATAGTATTGGGCATAACTTCTTTCTATTAAGATGTTGTAAGTGTGAATTAGTACGCTTCTTTATTACATAGCAAACTGCTATTTTACTAAAGGAAATTCTAAAGTTGATCTTAAATTCCTAATTGTCCTTCTTCTACAGGAGAGCACATCCTGTCCCAGGATAACTGACACATATCTGCCCCCCACTCCCACTGGGGTCATCACTGATATTGCGCTAACGTTATCCAATGTGAACATCACTCAGGTGATTGTCATTCTCTGTGCATTATAGTTGTTCCTATTTACATCACTTCTCTCTGTATAAGATACATAGCTATTGTGCACTGCTCCAATCTCTATATTACATACACAGCTATTTCCCAGTCTGATCATCTCTCTGCATAAAATGTTCAGCGATCGCACACTGCACAACTCTTTGTGTTACATAGCTGGTTATCTTCACTCTAATATTCTCTGTATAAGATGCACAGCTGTCTCTCACTGCTCCTCTCTCTATTACAAGCATAGATATCTCTCACTTCTCCTCTCTCTATTAGATGCACAGCTGTCTCTCACTGCTCCTCTCTCTATTAGATGCACATCTATCTCTCACTGCTCCTCTCTCTATTAGATACACAGCTACCTCTCACTGCTCCTCTCTCTATTAGATACACAGCTATCTCTCACTGCTCCTCTCTCTATTAGATACAAAGCTATCTCTCACTGCTCCTCTCTCTATTAGATGCACAGCTATCTCTCACTGCTCCTCTCTCTATTAGATACACAGCTATCTCTCACTGCTCCTCTCTCTATTAGATGCACAGCTGTCTCTCACTGCTCCTCTCTCTATTAGATGCACAGCTATCTCTCACTGCTCCTCTCTCTATTAGATACACAGCTATCTCTCACTGCTCCTCTCTCTATTAGATACACAGCTATCTCTCACTGCTACTCTCTCTATTAGATGCACAGCTATCTCTCACTGCTCCTCTCTCTATTAGATGCACAGCTGTCTCTCACTTCTCTCTATTAGATGCACAGCTATCTCTCACTGCTCCTCTCTCTATTAGATGCACAGCTATCTCTCACTGCTCCTCTCTCTATTAGATGCACAGCTATCTCTCACTGCTCCTCTCTCTATTAGATGCGCAGCTATCTCTCACTGCTCCTCTCTCTATTAGATGCACAGCTATCTCTCACTGTTCCTCTCTCTATTAGATGCACAGCTATCTCTCACTGCTCCTCTCTCTTTTAGATGCACAGCTATCTCTCACTGCTCCTCTCTCTATTAGATGCACAGCTATCTCTCACTGCTCCTCTCTCTATTAGATGCACAGCTATCTCTCACTGATCCTCTCTCTTTTAGATGCACAGCTATCTCTCACTGCTCCTCTCTATTAGATGCACAGCTATCTCTCACTGCTCCTCTCTCTATTAGATGCACAGCTATCTCTCACTGCTCCTCTCTCTATTAGATACACAGCTATCTCTCACTGCTCCTCTCTCTATTAGATGCACAGCTATCTCTCACTGCTCCTCTCTCTATTAGATGCACAGCTATCTCTCACTGCTCCTCTCTATTAGATGCACAGCTATCTCTCACTGCTCCTCTCTCTATTAGATACACAGCTATCTCTCACTGCTCCTCTCTCTATTAGATACACAGCTATCTCTCACTGCTCCTCTCTATTAGATGCACAGCTATCTCTCACTGCTCCTCTCTCTATTAGATACACAGCTATCTCTCACTGCTCCTCTCTCTATTAGATGCACAGCTATCTCTCACTGCTCCTCTCTCTATTAGATGCACAGCTATCTCTCACTGCTCCTCTCTCTATTAGATGCACAGCTATCTCTCACTGCTCCTCTCTCTATTAGATGCACAGCTATCTCTCACTGCTCCTCTCTCTATTAGATGCACAGCTATCTCTCACTGTTCCTCTCTCTATTAGATGCACAGCTATCTCTCACTGCTCCTCTCTCTTTTAGATGCACAGCTATCTCTCACTGCTCCTCTCTCTATTAGATGCACAGCTATCTCTCACTGCTCCTCTCTCTATTAGATACACAGCTATCTCTCACTGCTCCTCTCTCTATTAGATGCACAGCTATCTCTCACTGTTCCTCTCTCTATTAGATGCACAGCTATCTCTCACTGCTCCTCTCTCTTTTAGATGCACAGCTATCTCTCACTGCTCCTCTCTCTATTAGATGCACAGCTATCTCTCACTGCTCCTCTCTCTATTAGATACACGGCTATCTCTCACTGCTCCTCTCTCTATTAGATGCACAGCTATCTCTCACTGCTCCTCTCTCTATTAGATACACAGCTATCTCTCACTGCTCCTCTCTCTATTAGATACACAGCTATCTCTCACTGCTCCTCTCTCTATTAGATACACAGCTATCTCTCACTACTCCTCTCTCTATTAGTTACACAGCTATCTCTCACTGCTCCTCTCTCTATTAGATACACAGCTATCTCTCACTGCTCCTCTCTCTATTAGATGCACAGCTATCTCTTACTGCTCCTCTCTCTATTAGATACACAGCTATCTCTCACTGCTCCTCTCTCTATTAGATGCACAGCTATCTCTCACTGCTCCTCTCTCTATTAGATACACAGCTATCTCTCACTGCTCCTCTCTCTATTAGATGCACAGCTATCTCTCACTGCTCCTCTCTCTATTAGATACACAGCTATCTCTCACTGCTCCTCTCTCTATTAGATACACAGCTATCTCTCACTGCTCCTCTCTCTATTAGATACACAGCTATCTCTCACTGCTCCTCTCTCTATTAGATACACAGCTATCTCTCACTGCTCCTCTCTCTATTAGATGCACAGCTATATCTCACTGCTCCTCTCTATTAGATGCACAGCTATCTCTCACTGCTCCTCTTTCTATTAGATACACAGCTATCTCTCACTGCTCCTCTCTATTAGATGCACAGCTATATCTCACTACTCCTCTCTCTATTAGTTACACAGCTATCTCTCACTGCTCCTCTCTCTATTAGTTACACAGCTATCTCTCACTGCTCCTCTCTCTATTAGATACACAGCTATCTCTCACTGCTCATCTCTCTATTAGATACACAGCTATCTCTCACTGCTCCTCTCTCTATTAGATGCACAGCTATCTCTCACTGCTCCTCTCTCTATTAGATACACAGCTATCTCTCACTGCTCCTCTCTCTATTAGATACACAGCTATCTCTCACTGCTCCTCTCTCTATTAGATACACAGCTATCTCTCACTACTCCTCTCTCTATTAGTTACACAGCTATCTCTCACTGCTCCTCTCTCTATTAGATACACAGCTATCTCTCACTGCTCCTCTCTCTATTAGATGCACAGCTATCTCTTACTGCTCCTCTCTCTATTAGATACACAGCTATCTCTCACTGCTCCTCTCTCTATTAGATGCACAGCTATCTCTCACTGCTCCTCTCTCTATTAGATACACAGCTATCTCTCACTGCTCCTCTCTCTATTAGATGCACAGCTATCTCTCACTGCTCCTCTCTCTATTAGATACACAGCTATCTCTCACTGCTCCTCTCTCTATTAGATACACAGCTATCTCTCACTGCTCCTCTCTCTATTAGATACACAGCTATCTCTCACTGCTCCTCTCTCTATTAGATACACAGCTATCTCTCACTGCTCCTCTCTCTATTAGATGCACAGCTATATCTCACTGCTCCTCTCTATTAGATGCACAGCTATCTCTCACTGCTCCTCTTTCTATTAGATACACAGCTATCTCTCACTGCTCCTCTCTATTAGATGCACAGCTATATCTCACTACTCCTCTCTCTATTAGTTACACAGCTATCTCTCACTGCTCCTCTCTCTATTAGTTACACAGCTATCTCTCACTGCTCCTCTCTCTATTAGATACACAGCTATCTCTCACTGCTCATCTCTCTATTAGATACACAGCTATCTCTCACTGCTCCTCTCTCTATTAGATGCACAGCTATCTCTCACTGCTCCTCTCTCTATTAGATACACAGCTTTCTCTCACTGCTCCTCTTTCTATCAGATGCACAGCTATCTCTGACTGATCCTCTCTCTCTAGATGCACAGCTATCTCTCACTGCTCCTCTCTCTGTTAGATACACAGCTATCTCTTACTGCTCCTCTCTCTATTAGATACACAGCTATCTCTCACTGCTCCTCTCTCTATTACAAGCATATCTCTCATGTGAATCCTCTTTATAAAATGCACACATTTCTCTCACTCTCTTTGTCAGATACACAGCTATCTCTCACATAGATCCTGTCTCTGTATAAAATATACAGTTATATCTCGCACTGTACTCTTTCTCTCTCTATAACCGTGCATGAAATAGGAATTGTCACATACACAGTTACATATCTCACACGCACATTCACAAATGTTGTACACTTATATGTCACAAGCATATATATAAATATCACACACACAGGTACATCAGACTGACAGGTATACTTGTGTATTGTTTACAGGATCAGGCCTTGGAATGTGACTTTGGTATAGATCGGACATTCCCAGCCCATTGGTTAAATTCCTCTTCTATCCTATGCAGCAACGTGCTGGTAAGTTGTTAGTGTTTGACTGAAGAATTAAAGGGACAGTATTATAACACATATCCCCTTCAACATGACCCCAATGACTTATTTTACCTGCAGGAGTGTATTAAATTATTTACAAATGGCTCCTTTACCTTTACTTTGTCACTTAAAATAGCTGTGTTTGCTTGTTGAATCCACTAACTATATAAGTGTTATTCTTCATATTAAGGGAGTTTTTATGCCAATATTAGTGACAACATAATGGGCTCGATTTATTAATCAAGGGTGGACAGGGGCGTACATATTCGCCCCTGTCCGCCCCAGCTCTCCTATCTTGTAAGAACCTGCAGTAATAGGCAGGCAAAGGTCTTGATAAATCGAGCCCTATGAGTAGGATTACCACATTATTAAAGGGACATAATACTCATATGCTAAATCACTTGAAACTGATGCAGTATAACTGTAAAAAGCTGACAGGAAAATATCACCTGAGCTTCTCTATGTAAAAAAGGAAGATATTTTACCTCACAATTTCCTCAGCTCAGCAGAGTAAGTTCTGTGTAAAAAGTTTTACTCAGCTGCAGGTAAAAAAATAAATAATGAAGAAATGAACTGCAGCCAGTCAGCATCAACAGTGCTGAGGTCATGAACTCTTTTACTGTGATCTCATGAGATTTGATTTAACTTACATGAGATTTCATAGTAAACTTTCTTAAACTGAATAGGGAAATTATAGGAGTGTGCACGAGGCTCACTCCCTTGCCTGTCCTGGAACAGACATACTGATTTGCTGCTTAAAGTCCTTAGCAATTGGGTTTGAATACTTAGGTCATTTTGAGGTAAAATATTTTTATTTTTTTTACATAGAGATGTTCAGGTGATATTTTCTAGTCAGCTTTTTACAGCTATGCTGCATCATTTTCAAGTGTTTCAACATTTGGGTATCATGGTCCTTTAATATTATAGTTAGCAATACCAGATTATATGGGACAGTTATCCCAGTATTAGGTGCACCATTTGCACATTGTAAGGAAGTTGGTTATACCAGTATTATAGGTGACATTCCAAATTGCTAGGGAGAGTGTTACCCCTGTATTATAGGCAGTACTACCAGAATTATGGGCACTATTACCATATGTTTAAATAGGGTGTTGCCCTAGTGTTATAAGTATCATTACCACATAATTAGAGTGGGTGTTACCTCAGTATTAGGTGTACCATCACCACATTATTAAGGCTAGTGTTTTCCCAGTATTATAGGTTACATTACCAATTATTATGGGTAGCATTACCAGATTACTAGAGCGAGTAACCCCAGTATTATAGATACCATTACCACATTATTGAGGCAGTGTTACTTCAGTATTATGGGTAGCATTAACAGATTACTAGAGAGAGTAACCCCAGTATTATAGATACCATTACCACATTATTGAGGCAGTGTTACTTCAGTATTATGGGTAGCATTAACAGATTACTAGAGAGAGTAACCCCAGTATTATAGATACCATTACCACATTATTGAGGCAGTGTTACTTCAGTATTATGGGTAGCATTAACAGATTACTAGAGAGAGTAACCCCAGTATTATAGATACCATTACCACATTATTGAGGCAGAGTTACTTCAGTATTATGGGTAGCATTAACAGATTACTAGAGAGAGTAACCCCAGTATTATAGATACCATTACCACATTATTGAGGCAGTGTTACTTCAGTATTATGGGTAACATTAACAGATTACTAGAGAGAGTAACCCCAGTATTATAGATACCATTACCACATTATTGAGGCAGTGTTACTTCAGTATTATGGGTAGCATTAACAGATTACTAGAGAGAGTAACCCCAGTATTATAGATACCATTACCACATTATTGAGGCAGTGTTACTTCAGTATTATGGGTAGCATTAACAGATTACTAGAGAGAGTAACCCCAGTATTATAGATACCATTACCACATTATTGAGGCAGTGTTACTTCAGTATTATGGGTAGCATTAACAGATTACTAGAGAGAGTAACCCCAGTATTATAGATACCATTACCACATTATTGAGGCAGTGTTACTTCAGTATTATGGGTAGCATTAACAGATTACTAGAGAGAGTAACCCCAGTATTATAGATACCAGTACCACATTATTGAGGCAGAGTTACTTCAGTATTATGGGTAGCATTACCTCATTATTAATGATAGTGTTACCCCAGTGTTTTTGGTAGCGTTGACAGCTATTATTAGTGACAAGTCCTTACACATTGTGCTCTGTCACTCAGCTGCACACATCTGAGAGAAGTCAGGCATTCCCTGTCAACCTAAAGCTAAGCGGACATTACGGGCAATTCCTGGATAATCCGGATGCAGTGACAGGTAAGTGCCATGTGCTGGGGTTGGTTTCATTTATACAGGGAGGGTTTGCTAGGGTAGCATATTTTTATACACACATTATAATGTATTTGTTAGGTTTAGAAATCTTGTCAAAGTCAAGAAAAACAGGAAGCTCAGAATCATGTGAAATGCACACGACTGTTTAGCAGTGCCACAAGGCAGGATGTGCGTCCTGAAGCATAAAGCTGCTGTGATTGGATATCTTTAGAGCACTGGTTTTCTAACCTTTCCTCAAGCCTCCCCAACAGGCCAGGTTTTCTAGATTACCTTGGGTGAGTGCAGTTAAAATAACCTTGTTTAAAAATCAGCTGATTATTTCACCTGTGCTCTTTTTCAGATATCCTCAAAACGTGGCCTATTAGGGAGGTCTGAGGACCGGTTTAAAAACCAGTGCTCTAGAGTGAGACTGGACATTTACAATAGTCCTACACTGGAAAGAAATTGCATTAGAAAAGAAAGAAGTTCGTGTTTACTATGTTAGATATTTTGTAGAGTAGCAGCCGTAGAGGCCCATTTATCAAGCTGCGAATGGAGCTTGAGGCCCCGTTTTTCTGGCGAGCATGCAGGCTCTCCAGAAACAGCAGTTATGAAGCAGCGGTGCTCCATAACCCTGTCCGCTTGCTCTGAGCAGGCGGACAGAGATCGCCACAATTCAACCCGATCGAGTACGATCGGGTTGATTGACTCCCCCTGCTGGCGGCCGCGAATCTGCAGGGGGCAGCGTTGCACCAGCTGCTGCTGCAATGCTGAATACGGAGAGCGTATTGCTCTCCGTATTCAGCGAGATCTGTTGGACCTGATCCGCACTGTCAGATCAGGTCCGACAGACCTTTAATAAATAGGCCCCATAGTGTTATTGTCCTGCTGTACTTAGGAATGACTATTTGTCCTTTGCATTTAAAAAAAATGATATTGTATATAAAAACATATTTAACGTAAAGGGATATGAAACCCAATTTTTTTCTTTCATGATTCAGATAGAGCAGCAATTTTAAGCAACTTTCTAATTTATTCCTATTATAAATTTTTCTTCATTCTCTTGGTATCTTTGAAAAGACAGGAATGTAAGCTCAGGAGCCGGCCCATTTCTGGTTCAGCACCTGGGTAGCGCTTGCTGATTGGTGTCTACTAGTAGCAGTGTAATATGATCATTCTTTACCACTCTTTACTAATAAGGCTCACAGTTCACACTTTCCTTTATGATACTTGTTGAGAGTTTGTACTAAATCTGTCGTTTCTCTACTAGTGGAGGTTTATGACTGCACGTCAGAGACCTCAGACTGCTCCAGCTGCATTGGGCGCACAGACTTCGGGCACCTTTGCACCTGGAGTGACAGCAGCGCCTCCTGTAGGCTGAATGTTGACCTGCAACCTGTCCAGAACTACTGTCCCGCACCAGAGATAAAAAAGGTAACTGCATTTGGAGACGGAAGCAGCAAGACAGGGGGAAGATGGGAGAAAGAACAAATATATATAAATACATATGTATAAATATATATAAGTGCATTGGAGCCCTTTGCCGTCAAGTAGCTGAAAACATGTAAAAGCATATTTATGCAATATTAATATTTAATAAAGTATTATAGTGTGTATTTACTGTAAATATTTCATATTCCATGGTTGTGCACATAGCAGAATATGTTCTATGTATTTATAAATAGATATTCCTATATATTTCTGAATATATCTATCCATATATATATAATTTTATTTATATATATATATATATATATTTATATACCAAAATACCATCAGGTATATATATACAATTATTTATGAATACATAGAACATATTCTGCTATGTGAAGAACATTGGAATGTGAAATATTATGCATGAAATACATTTGTATGCCTTTAAATAATTTCTGCTGCATTAATAAAAAAAAATACTTTAATGTCCCTTTAACTTCCACTTTCTTTTGAATACAGATTGACCCAATCAGTGGGCCCCAGCATGGCGGGACTCTCCTCACTATACAAGGGTGCAATCTCGGGAGCCGCTTCAGTGATATCGTCAATAGTGTTAAAATAGGAGACACCCCATGCTTCCCCATCCAGGACAAATATGTTGTATCTGAGGAGTGAGTATACATGTTGCTCTGTTGTATGTGACAGTTTTATCTAATACATCACATGCCTACAGCAATGCATTTACTTAACAGGATCGCTAGAGTGTGAGCCTTGTGGGCGAGTTAATATTAAACTACCGAAACCCTCTTGCTATCCTTATAATGTAGTATACAGTAGAGAGACAGATTGGGAGGTTAATTAGTTATTTATTGTTTTATCTTTCGTTCCAGAATTGTGTGCATCACAGGAGTATCATCTAAGGTGTTCAGTGACTGGGTGACAGTGGATATATATGGAGGCGGAAGGTCCAAGGACAAATATTCCTTTATGGTGAGTCTCATGCAGGAAAACAAGGTTAAATAATAAAAAAAAAACAGTAGTACTGTGCTCGTACAGGCTGGAACATATGTATAATTTAAAAGTTAAAATTAATTTTTCATGTTTTTTTAAAAAAAGCTTTCCAATTTACTTCTGTTTTTTTCGTGTTATCCTTTTATTTTTGTAAGATTTGTGAGTAAGCATTTACTAATGTAAGTGAGATAGACAGACAGACAGATAGATAGATAGATAGATAGATAGATAGATAGATAGACAGACAGACAGACAGATAGATAGATAGATAGATAGATAGATAGATAGATAGATAGATAGATAGATATAGAAACACACAGAAGTCTGGAAATTTACACTAGTCCCGGGAAAAGTAAGAAATCTGAAGTGGACGAGTAAAAAAATGTAGGCTTTTCTGGTGTCTATGTATCTCAATGATGCATGCTTTCACATTCCATTTATTGCTCCACAATCTCAATTCCAAAAGTTTGCAGTGGGAGCACTCCACTTTAATTTTCTAGCTCTGCCCTTCTGAATATCTACATCTACGAGAACATTCACAAAGGTTTTGTCTACACTAGTGGCACCATTTTGAGGGGAAGGACTATTTCTGCTTCATTATCTAGATGATATGCTATTAATTGCAAGCTTTGTTCAACAGACCAACCTTCATGTTCAAAAAATATTGCATATCCTACAGTTGTTTGGTTGGATAATTAATTGTGAGAAAAAACTGTTGCAACCTACTTGTTGGGCCATCTCTCTAGGTCACTGCTTTCCAAACTGTGTGTTGTGACACATTAGTGTGTCGGCTGCAGTTTGTAGGTGTGTCCCTGCTTCAGCACACATTTATTTTTAATTTACATTTTTTGGGGGTTTCCGACTTTCCGCCTGCCTGCTACGCATATCACATGAGTGATACCTAGTGGGTCACAGATCATCTTAACTTTTGGCGCAGCTAGGCGGGAACTGAAACTATTCCTATTGGCGGCTTATGCGAGTGTCTAATATTCCACCAAATATTCAGAAACCGTGTTCATCCCATCATCATCATACATTCCATTAAAATTATAGTCCTGGAGTGGCTATTTAAAAAGGGTGTGACTGTGAGATCATTATGACTACGGCATAACAGCCGAAACGCGTCAGCAGACCTCACAGTCACAGCCTACAAGTGTGCTTTGTTTATATGACTTTTAATTACCTATAATAAAGGATTACCTTTTTAACACTACTACTGGGACTCCGTTGTTCTCTTTGATGTTTGATATTCCATTAAAATAGTAAGTAGCTATTGGTGTTATTAAACTTTTTTTTAATTCTTGCACATACATACTGTTACTTGTAAATACATTTTGTTATTATATAATTTATGTATGTGTCCGTATCTCTTAAAACAAGTTCGTTTAACCTCCTGTTGGCTAATACAACTGAATTACTGTGTCGCAAAATAATGTAGGTCTAAAAAGTGTGTCACCAATATTAAAAGTTTGGAAAGCTCTGCTCTATGTGTTTTCTTCAATACGAATCAAGGTCTGATAAGTGTTCCTCAACTCAAAGTGGACAAGTTATTTGTGTATCCCACAAAAATCCAAAAATGCAAATATTTAACAGTCAGACAATGACTAACATTTTTTAAAACAATGGCTTCAACAGTTCATTTAGTCAAGTGGGCCAGTTGTTGAATGAGACCTTTTCGCAGAAAACAACATATTAGATATTGGCTTTAAGCTCACAATCTCTCCATAGGGATTGCACTATCAGAACCACAGTGGATAGAGGTAACTATAGATGCCAGTAGTCATGTTTGGGAGCTGTTTGCCAAGATTTGTGTCCAAGGGACCTGGAACTCTAGAGAATCTAATCTTACATCAAATATTTTGGACATAAAAGCATTTTTTATGTCCTCACAACTTTTGAGGAAAGGTTGCAGGGTCAGGCTGTAAATATTGTATCAGACAGCAGAACAACAATTTCCTGTATCAGGAATCAAGGAATAAGAAGTCGAGTGGCGCTTCACACAATAGCACAAGTGTTTTATTGTGCATAGAATCATCTTTTTTGAACTTGGAGACAGATTATCTGAGGAGGGAAAATATTCTGCCAACAGTCAGTCATTATGTATCCACTCAATCAATGGGGATTGATGTAGTCTCTCAGAAATGGACATTCAACCTAGGTTATGTGTTTCTCCCTTTGGCCCTCTGCTCTACTCATTCTGATCGCCCCTTATTGGCTATGAAGACCTTTGTTTCCTTTTGTACGGCAATTAGCCATTCAGCCCCATTGGTTTCTTCCAAATTTTTGAGGGTCAGAATCCTCACAAGTTGTATCTAGAGGCTTGTCTGCTGAGTGGTCGCATCTCAGTACATTGAATATTGCTCCTTTTGTTATCCAGACATTTTACAAGCAATATCAAAGGCCTATTTCAGAATTTGGGTTTTCTCAGCATGGATGTGAAATAAGCAGTTGTCAACAGAAGATTTCCTTCAACTCCTTCATGATGGTATGATTTTTAACAGGGTCTCTCATCAGCAACATTTTCTGATTTATCAGGATTAGGATAATAGCCTGATGTATCTCTCTTGTATTTATGATGCTCTTTTGTTCTTAAGGGTCTGCACCAACACTACTGAAGTATTTTGTATATTTAATAAATTGTATTTATTAAGTCTTTCTCTCCTTTAATAAATGGTTTGTGCTAAATTTCTGGTATACATTAGGCACAACAGCCTTTTGTGATTAACATGTTTTCATATTAAGCCGGTAAAGATGTCTTTTCTTCCTTCATGGGATTTGCCTTTAGTCCTATAGGCATTAAAGGGATCAAGTTTTGAATCACTGAAGACTATTTCTCTTTGGATTCTGTCTCTGAAGTATTTTTAGTTGCAATAACTTCTTCAAGACATGTATCTGAATTACTAGCTATTTCTGTGGTGGAGACTTTTCTCTTTTTTTAACGGGATAACGTTATTCTGCATATTGTTTCCAGCTTCCATGCTCCAATTGACATTACTGTATTGTCCTCTGTGTTCTCTGAAGAAATTGATTAATGGGAAGCCATTAAATACCTTGGATGTAGTTTATTGTCTACATTATTATATGGATAGAAATACTCATGTCTGTGGAGTTGTGCATGACACTGCACTAATTGGCTAAAATGCAAGTCTATAGATAATAACCAAAAAGTCAAGTGTATTAATATAACCGTGTTGGTTATGCAAAACTGGGGAATGGGTACAAAAAGGCATTATCTATCTTTTAAAACAATAAAACTTCTGGTGTAGACTGTCCCTTTAAGTAGTGGAAGTATTGAACTTCATATGTATTTTATACAAAACTTTATAATGCAAAAATATGTTTTCATATTTACCCTGCAAATAATGAAATAGAAGTAATACAGCAATAACAAGATGTTTTTAAATGTATATGAAGAATCGTATCTCTGAGTCCTCTCTGTAATATTTTGGACATTTCTGTCATTCTGTATTCCTATTATTTCTTTTTCATTACTCTCATTGTAGCTTTCTTTAGTCTCAATGTATTTTCCTTTCTATTTGCATTTTGTCTTCCCATCTCTTCCCATGGTCTATCTGATTCTTCTTAGCAATTATAAATACAAAGAGGGTAGGGGGTTTGGCTCCCATTAACTGCATCCAGATGTTCCTACAAAAATATATTTTTATTTGTGAGAAGTGTCAAGTTAAGAGAGTAAAAGTTTGATATGTGAGACAACATAATCATCTAGAATTGCATCCTAAAAAAAAATGTCAAAATCCTCTATTTTACAATTGGGATTGGAGCGCAGAAATTAATTCAATACGGGCCATGATTTTTAACTCAAAATGGCATGGGAAGATTTCCTTGACTTTAATACCTTCAGCTTTATCACAAATGTTTTTGTTTGTTTGTTTTTTGTTGTCTTAGTCCATATCATTCCATATTTGTTATATTTTATCCAATCAAACATAACCAGAACCTTGATTCTGTCCACTGTTTTCTAAGAAATGAAGATCACGGTGCTGTAAAATTAACATAATAATAAAAATAGCGCAATTGCTTTTTTTTAATCTATTCACCTATTTTTTTATATACTTAACCGTTCTATAGAGTTAAACACATGGGCCAAATCATGCACCAGGCTTGCAGAATTTATCTACAGCATTTTATTGGGCAATTCCCTTTGCCAGGGGTAAAACACATACACAGTGTGAAATTCATAAAAATAAAATAAAAAAAAAACCTGTGCTAACCAAATAAATCCTTTTTTTTTTAATGTCTTATAAGATTATACTTTTTTATGTAAAAAAATTAATTTTGAATAAAGGCTATACAATTTAATATGACTGTGTTTCTTAAAAACATATTTAAACTTAAGCAGCAATGGAATCTGTAAATATTCCTCAAAAGAACATTATATTTTTTATGTAAAGCTAATTTTCTTTTAATTAAAACCAAGCGGATTAAAAAAAAAAATACTTGACACAATACCCAAATATTGGGAAACCAAGTTTAACTGTAATTGTGCAATCACATTTTTTGAGTGCATACATGTTTAAAAAAAAATATTTTGTTCATTGTTTTAATATTTATGTGTTGTTTTTTTTTATTATTATTTCCTTCTTCAATTACCTTAGAGTTTAAAACCAAACATAAAACCACATTCTCATTATTTCCATTTAGAAATTGGTGTTTGTTTGTTGCAATATAGTATAAGTTAAATTGATTAAACCTCTTCAATTTTAATAGACCAGTAAGATGCTGTTTGTTTGTAAAGTTATTTTATTTTTTTGTAGCAATGAATGTAGCAATTCATGTAAATGGAAAATAAATAATTCATACATTTTAAAAGGAATATGAACCACATTTTATATTGGGCATTTAAAAGGACATTTGAGTGATGCATTAATTTTAACACAAACCTTCTGTTCTAAAAATGCTGCTGATTTTACAAAAAGTAAAAATGTGGATGTTTTAGTCGTGCAAATTAAACTGAATTAAATTTGTAAATATATATAAATATATCTGAAAGTAAAGCCTAGCGTTTTACAAACGCTAGGATTGACTTTTGAAACAAATAAAGGGGACTTTCATTCATGAGGTATAAGATACTTCATGTAGAAAGCTCCTTTATTTGTTTTAACCGATCGCCGTTTTTAGCTGGATTTACCGCACGGCTATTGGCTAAGAGGTGAAAACGTCACCTCTTAGCAAAAAAATGTTTATCCGTGGGCTGCTGTAGCAGCTAAAAACGGCGATCGGTTGAAACAAATAAAGGAGCTTTCTACATGAAGTATCTTATACTTTATGAATGAAAGTCCCCTTTATTTGTTTCAAAAGTCAATCCTAGCGTTTGTAAAACGCTAGATTTGACTTTCACTTTAAGAGTTTCCTGAGCCTGCCCACCTAGGCAGTATTTTTTCTACCAAGCTTTGCTCTGGGTAACCAGTTACATAGGGCTGCATTGTTCATTGGATACAGGCTCTGATTGGTGCACTAAGCAATGCTTTGTAGAAAAAACAACCTGGAAAATAGGGAAGCTTAGTAGGTTCTATGGAGATACATTTACATTTTTATTTCGCAAATATAATACTTTAATTTTCTTTTTTTCTAAATTATCAATTTCTTTTAAATGTATTTGTTGCATTTAAGTTCCCTTTAAAAAATAAGTAAACCTCAATGTCGTGCTGTCAGTATTTTACAAACGAAAAAAAATCTGTCCTGTTTAAAATTGATAAATAAAAACTCACCACTGTACATTCTTGGGTGGCTTGGCATAATTAGAATAGGCTTGTGCATTCAGCTTTTTCATTCAATACGGAATGCATAAGTAGGCAGCCTTTCATTACATTCGGATCTTTTCGTAGCCAAATTTCTTTGTGTGAAAGTGATGCACATAATCCGTGCAAATCCAGAGTGTAGTGTGCTTCACTTTCACAAGAAGAAACATAGTTAAAGTCTGGTTACTTCCACATTTATTTGGCATTGAACGAAAATGCTGAATGCAGAAATCTAAATTGTAAATAACATTTGCATCTAAGGATGAACAAATAAAGTTAATGGTGCTTTGTGCTGCAGGATTACATTTATTTTTACTAGAATATAATTTTGTATTATTGTTGTTATTATTATTATCATTTATTTATTACAATCTCTAGCGCTGGGTAGAGAGGTGAGTACGGCTGTACAATAACATGCAATTATGGTAAAGAAGAAATACAAAAAAACATTTCCATGCTTAAAGGGACAGTCAAGTCAGAATTAAACTTTCATGATTCAGATAGGGCATGTAATTTTAAACAACTTTCCAATTTACTTTTATCATCAAATTTGCTTTGTTCTCTTGGTATTGTTTGTTGAAAGCTAAACCTAAGTAGGCTCAAACTGATTTCTAAACCTCTTATCTCAGTGCATTATGACAGTTTCTCACCATTAAACAGTGCTAGTTCATGTGTGGCATAGAGATAACATTTTACTCACTCCCGTGGAGTTATTTGTGAGTCAGCACTGAATGGTTAACAGAACTGAGAAAAGTGGGTCATCTGCAGAGGTTTAGATAGAAGGTAATCACAGAGGTAAAAAGAATATTAATATAACTGTGCTGGTTATGCAAACCTTTGGAATGGTTAAAAAATAGATTATCTTTTTAAACAATAAATATTTTTGAGTAAACTGTCCCTTTAAAGTGTGTAGAAAAGCAATTTATACATAAAAAATACTTAAAGCTGATTTCATTTTACACTTGTTAAATAGTGCAATGCAAAAAATACAAAACAAAATTGTTTTAAAGCAAACAGCAACCTCATCTATGTGGGCCCCATCACGCATGTCTATGTGGCCCCATCACGCATGTTTGACAAGCAGAAGTTGCTAAACCATTGATGCTAAAATTGTGCCCATTTAAAGGATTCACCTCAATGCTACTCCCAGACAAGCAAATGTTTGTATCTCTTAAAGGGACATTAAACACTTTGAGATGGTAATACAAAATTATAAATTGTATATAAATAAACAACTCTGCAATATATTTTCATTATTTATTTTGTCCTCGTTGCCTGTAATTCCATTCTGAAATTGTGAGCTTTTCAGTTCCTGTTAGAAATGGAAGTGCAGAACACTGTTAAATCCAGCACAACCATTGGCTGCACACTCTAGTGACCTAATTATAACTGACCCTAATTGGCCACAGCAGAGAAGGTAACACAAGTTACAACATGGCAGCTCCCAGTGTTTTATAGACACTAAAACTTTACACTTATTTTGTCACTTTTTAAACAACTAATGAAACTTTAAAAAATACATCTACATGTTAGTCATGGACTAATCTTTTCTTTGTATGCATCATTCTATCTAGCATGCATTTAGTGTTTAATGTCCCTTTAATAAACAGGGGTTTAAACAGTGCACAGGGGTCTTTGTTGAAACAAATAAACAGCTGTAATGCACCAGAGCGTGTTTTTATTAATATCCAGTGTACCTACAGCATTCTACCCAAATGTGATGGTTTCAAGAATTCAGTATTTGAAAAATTAGCAATTTGCTCTTAAATATTTATGTTCTTTCTCGGGGAAACTGTTTGAGAGTCATATTTATTTTCTAGTAGTTCTAAAGACGTTATCCGATACCTAGCGCTGACTACATCTGTTTTTGTTTATATGTATTTATACCGTTATCCATAGGAGCACTCTTTTTCTTAGGCATTTTAGCAAATACAGCAGCTTAACGTCTATTGATGTTTAGGGCTTAAGAGAGAGCAATGAGATTTATAGGAAGGAAGCATTAAAATGTATCGAATATATTAAAGGGACATAAAATACAAAAAGAAAATGTAAAGCATTTGGAACATTTTATCTTTGCACTATTGCTTGCATATAACTGTGTATAAGTATAAAGTTTGTCCAATAGTAATTTACAGCTCCATATATTATCACAATAAAAGGTGAGTCCTAAATTCATTAACTTACAAACAGTTAATGAATTTAATTGTGATGATATATGAAGCTGCAAATGACTATTGGACAAATTGTTTACTTAAGTTTATGTACATTTCGAGGGCGAGCACGGCGCGCATGCGCAGACAAAGCATTGAGACTTGCTACAAGCCGTTGGAATTTGCTACCTGTCAGTGCGCATGAGTGCACATACATCACCGCATTCCACACATTCTTTACAATGTATGTGGAATGCATTGACGTAAGTGTGCGTATGCGCACTGACAGGGTAGCAAATTCTGACGGGTAACAAAAATCGACAGAACACCCGCCAATTTCTGGAGCACTATATGGCAGCAGTTTTACAAGGATGTTATCCATTACCAAGAGCACTATATGGCAGCAGTTTTACAAGGATGTTATCCATTACCAGCAGCAGTATTTCCTGCCTCATAGTGCCCCAGATGCCTACCTAGGTAATCTCTTCAACACAGAATAGGAACAAAGCAAACTTGATAACAGAAGTAAATTGGTAACGTTTTTAAAATGGTTTGTTCTGTCTGAATCACAAAACGTTTCCTATAAACTGGTTGCTTATTTTTATCTTTTTAGCACTTTGCAAGCACCGAAATAGAAAAAAAATGCTTTATTTTGTAGTTAATGTGGTTGATGTTAATGTGTTTTTATTTTTTATTTTACTATGCACTGAAACATTTTTTGTAAACCTGTTCAATATTCTGGAAAGTGAACAATGTAAATGTGGTTGTGAAATATCTGACTTGCAGGCACCAGAGGTACTTTCAGTGACTCCAAACTTTGGCCCTAGAGCAGGAGGGACTAAAGTCACAATTTTCGGAGAGAGTCTGGACATTGGAAGAGAGATTCGTGTTCTGCTCAATGAAACCATGGACTGTTCACAGCTTGTGTGAGTGTTGTCTCTGAATTATGACAGTCATATTCCCTCAGTCTTTGTGAGTGCTCATTTCATTTACTTCCTCAATGATAAGTCACTCTAGCTGTACTGTCAGTGCTAACTCACTCTAGCTGTACTGTCAGTGCTAAGTCACTCTAGCTGTACTGTCAGTGCTAAGTCACTCTAGCTGTACTGTCAGTGCTAACTTACTCTAGCTGTACTGTCAGTGCTAACTTACTCTAGCTGTACTGTCAGTGCTAACTCACTCTAGCTGTACTGTCAGTGCTAACTTACTCTAGCTGTACTGTCAGTGCTAACTTACTCTAGCTGTACTGTCAGTTCTAACTCACTCTAGCTGTACTGTCAGTGCTAACTCACTCTAGCTGTACTGTCAGTGCTAAGTCACTCTAGCTGTACTGTCAGTGCTAAGTCACTCTAGCTGTACTGTCAGTGCTAACTTACTCTAGCTGTACTGTCAGTGCTAACTTACTCTAGCTGTACTGTCAGTGCTAACTCACTCTAGCTGTACTGTCACTGCTAACTTACTCTAGCTGTACTGTCAGTGCTAACTTACTCTAGCTGTACTGTCAGTGCTAACTCACTCTAGCTGTACTGTCAGTGCTAAGTCACTCTAGCTGTACTGTCAGTGCTAAGTCACTCTAGCTGTACTGTCAGTGCTAACTTACTCTAGCTGTACTGTCAGTGCTAACTTACTCTAGCTGTACTGTCAGTGCTAACTCACTCTAGCTGTACTGTCAGTGCTAAGTCACTCTAGCTGTACTGTCAGTGCTAAGTCACTCTAGCTGTACTGTCAGTGCTAAGTCACTCTATCTGTACTGTCAGTGCTAAGTCACTCTAGCTGTACTGTCAGTGCTAACTCACTCTAGCTGTACTGTCAGTACTAACTCACTCTAGCTGTACTGTCAGTGCTAACTCACTATAACTGTACTGTCAGTACTAACTCACTATAGCTGTACTGTCAGTACTAACTCACTCTAGCTGTACTGTCAGTGCTAACTCACTATAACTGTACTGTCAGTACTAACTCACTATAGCTGTACTGTCAATGCTAACTCACTATAACTGTACTGTCAGTACTAACTCACTATAGCTGTACTGTCAGTACTAACTCACTCTAGCTGTACTGTCAGTGCTAACTCACTATAACTGTACTGTCAGTACTAACTCACTCTAGCTGTACTGTCAGTGCTCTCACTCTAGCTGTACTGTCAGTGCTAACTCACCCTAGCTGTACTGTCAGTGCTAACTCACCCTAGCTGTACTGTCAGTGCTCTCACTCTAGCTGTACTGTCAGTACTAACTCACTATTACTGTACTGTCAGTACTAATTCACTATAACTGTACTGTCAGTGCTAACTTACTCTAGCTGTACTGTCAGTGCTCTCACTCTAGCTGTACTGTCAGTGCTAACTCACCCTAGCTGTACTGTCAGTGCTAACTCACTATAACTGTACTGTCAGTACTAACTCACTCTAGCTGTACTGTCAGTACTAACTCACTCTAGCTGTACTGTCAGTGCTCTCACTCTAGCTGTACTGTCAGTGCTAACTCACCCTAGCTGTACTGTCAGTGCTAAATCACCCTAGCTGTACTGTCAGTGCTAACTCACTCTAGCTGTACTGTCAGTGCTAACTCACTCTAGCTGTACTGTCAGTGCTAACTCACCCTAGCTGTACTGTCAGTACTAACTCACTCTAGCTGTACTGTCAGTGCTAACTCACTCTAGCTGTACTATCAGTGCTCTCACTCTAGCTGTACTGTCGGTGCTAACTCACCCTAGCTGTACTGTCAGTGCTAAATCACCCTAGCTGTACTGTCAGTGCTAACTCACTCTAGCTGTACTGTCAGTGCTAACTCACTCTAGCTGTACTGTCAGTGCTAACTCACCCTAGCTGTACTGTCAGTACTAACTCACTCTACCTGTACTGTCAGTGCTTACTCACTCTAGCTGTACTGTCAGTGCTAACTCACTCTAGCTGTACTGTTAGTTCTAACTCACTCTAGCTGTACTGTCAGTACTAACTCACTCTAGCTGTACTGTCAGTGCTAACTCACTATAGCTGTACTGTCAGTGCTAACTCACTCTAGCTGTACTGTCAGTTCTAACTCACTCTAGCTGTACTGTCAATACTAACTCACTCTAGCTGTACTGTCAGTTCTAACTCACTCTAGCTGTACTGTCAGTTCTAACTCACTCTAGCTGTACTGTCAGTGCTAAATCACTCTAGCTGTACTGTAAGTGCTAACTCACTCTAGCTGTACTGTCAGTGCTAACTCACTCTAGCTGTACTGTCAGTTCTAACTCACTCTAGCTGTACTGTCAATACTAACTCACTCTAGCTGTACTGTCAGTGCTAACTCACTCTAGCTGTACTGTCAGTGCTAAATCACTCTAGCTGTACTGTAAGTGCTAACTCACTCTAGCTGTACTGTCAGTACTAACTCACTATAGCTGTACTGTCAATGCTAACTCACTATAACTGTACTGTCAGTACTAACTCACTATAGCTGTACTGTCAGTACTAACTCACTCTAGCTGTACTGTCAGTGCTAACTCACTATAACTGTACTGTCAGTACTAACTCACTCTAGCTGTACTGTCAGTGCTCTCACTCTAGCTGTACTGTCAGTGCTAACTCACCCTAGCTGTACTGTCAGTGCTAACTCACCCTAGCTGTACTGTCAGTGCTCTCACTCTAGCTGTACTGTCAGTACTAACTCACTATTACTGTACTGTCAGTACTAATTCACTATAACTGTACTGTCAGTGCTAACTTACTCTAGCTGTACTGTCAGTGCTCTCACTCTAGCTGTACTGTCAGTGCTAACTCACCCTAGCTGTACTGTCAGTGCTAACTCACTATAACTGTACTGTCAGTACTAACTCACTCTAGCTGTACTGTCAGTACTAACTCACTCTAGCTGTACTGTCAGTGCTCTCACTCTAGCTGTACTGTCAGTGCTAACTCACCCTAGCTGTACTGTCAGTGCTAAATCACCCTAGCTGTACTGTCAGTGCTAACTCACTCTAGCTGTACTGTCAGTGCTAACTCACTCTAGCTGTACTGTCAGTGCTAACTCACCCTAGCTGTACTGTCAGTACTAACTCACTCTAGCTGTACTGTCAGTGCTAACTCACTCTAGCTGTACTATCAGTGCTCTCACTCTAGCTGTACTGTCGGTGCTAACTCACCCTAGCTGTACTGTCAGTGCTAAATCACCCTAGCTGTACTGTCAGTGCTAACTCACTCTAGCTGTACTGTCAGTGCTAACTCACTCTAGCTGTACTGTCAGTGCTAACTCACCCTAGCTGTACTGTCAGTACTAACTCACTCTACCTGTACTGTCAGTGCTTACTCACTCTAGCTGTACTGTCAGTGCTAACTCACTCTAGCTGTACTGTTAGTTCTAACTCACTCTAGCTGTACTGTCAGTACTAACTCACTCTAGCTGTACTGTCAGTGCTAACTCACTATAGCTGTACTGTCAGTGCTAACTCACTCTAGCTGTACTGTCAGTTCTAACTCACTCTAGCTGTACTGTCAATACTAACTCACTCTAGCTGTACTGTCAGTTCTAACTCACTCTAGCTGTACTGTCAGTTCTAACTCACTCTAGCTGTACTGTCAGTGCTAAATCACTCTAGCTGTACTGTAAGTGCTAACTCACTCTAGCTGTACTGTCAGTGCTAACTCACTCTAGCTGTACTGTCAGTTCTAACTCACTCTAGCTGTACTGTCAATACTAACTCACTCTAGCTGTACTGTCAGTGCTAACTCACTCTAGCTGTACTGTCAGTGCTAAATCACTCTAGCTGTACTGTAAGTGCTAACTCACTCTAGCTGTACTGTCAGTGCTAACTCACTCTAGCTGTACTGTCAGTGCTAACTTACTATAACTGTACTGTCAGTGCTAACTCACCCTAGCTGTACTGTCAGTGCCAACTCACCCTTGCTGTACTGTCAGTGCTAACTCACTCTAGCTGTACTGTCAGTGCTAACTCACTCTAGCTGTACTGTCAGTACTAACTCACTCTAGCTGTACTGTCAGTACTAACTCACTATAGCTGTACTGTCAGTACTAACTCACTCTAGCTGTACTGTCAGTGCTAACTCACTCTAGCAGTTCTGTCAGTGCTAACTTACTATAACTGTACTGTCAATACTAACTCACTCTAGCTGTACTGTCAGTGATAACTTACTCTAGCTGTACTGTCAGTACTAACTCACTATAACTGTACTGTCAGTACTAACTCACTATAACTGTACTGTCAGTACTAACTCACTCTAGCTGTACTGTCAGTACTAACTCACTATGGCCTAGATTTAGAGTTCGGCGGTAGCCGTCAAAACCAGCGTTAGAGGCTCCTAACGCTGGTTTTGGCCGCCCGCTGGTATTTGGAGTCAGTGATTAAAGGGTCTAACGCTCACTTTACAGCCGCGACTTTTCCATACCGCAGATCCCCCTACGCCATTTGCGTATCCTATCTTTTCAATGGGATCTTTCTAACGCTGGTATTTAGAGTCGTTTCTGCAGTGAGCGTTAGAGCTCTAACGACAAGATTCCAGCCGCCTGAAAAAAGCAGGAGTTAAGAGCTTTCTGGCTAACGCCGGTTCATAAAGCTCTTAACTACTGTACCCTAAACTACACTAACACCCATAAACTACCTATGTACCCCTAAACCGAGGTCCCCCCACATCGCCGCCACTGGATTAAAATTTTTAACCCCTAATCTGCCGACCGCCACCTACGTTATACTTATGTACCCCTAATCTGCTGCCCCTAACCCCGCCGACCCCTATATTATATTTATTAACCCCTAACTTGTCCCACACAACGTCGCCGCAAGCTACTTAAAATAATTAACCCCTAATCTTCCGACCGCAAATCGCGCCACCTACGTTATCCCTATGTACCCCTAATCTTCTGCCCCTAACATCGCCGACCCCTATGTTATATTTATTAACCCCTAATCTGCCCCCCACAACGTCGCCGACACCTACCTTCACTTATTAACCCCTAATCTGCCGAGCGGACCTGAGCGCTACTATAATAAAGTTATTAACCCCTAATCCGCCTCACTAACCCTATCATAAATAGTATTAACCCCTAATCTGCCCTCCCTAACATCGCCGACACCTACCTTCAATTATTAACCCCTAATCTGCCGACCGGAGCTCACCGCTATTCTAATAAATGTATTAACCCCTAAAGCTAAGTCTAACCCTAACACTAACACCCCCCTAAGTTAAATATAATTTTTATCTAACGAAATAAATTAACTCTTATTAAATAAATGATTCCTATTTAAAGCTAAATACTTACCTGTAAAATAAATCCTAATATAGCTACAATATAAATTACAATTATATTATAGCTATTTTAGGATTAATATTTATTTTACAGGTAACTTTGTATTTATTTTAACCAGGTACAATAGCTATTAAATAGTTAAGAACTATTTAATAGTTACCTAGTTAAAATAATTACAAATTTACCTGTAAAATAAATCCTAACCTAAGATATAATTAAACCTAACACTACCCTATCAATAAAATAATTAAATAAACTACCTACAATTACCTACAATTAACCTAACACTACACTATCAATAAATTAATTAAACACAATTGCTACAAATAAATACAATTAAATAAACTATCTAAAGTACAAAAAATAAAAAAGAACTAAGTTACAGAAAATAAAAAAATATTTACAAACATAAGAAAAATATTACAACAATTTTAAACTAATTACACCTACTCTAAGCCCCCTAATAAAATAACAAAGACCCCCAAAATAAAAAATTCCCTACCCTATTCTAAATTTAAAAAGTTACAAGCTCTTTTACCTTACCAGCCCTGAACAGGGCCCTTTGCGGGGCATGCCCCAAGAAGTTCAGCTCTTTTGCCTGTAAAAGAAAACATACAATACCCCCCCCCCAACATTACAACCCACCACCCACATACCCCTAATCTAACCCAAACCCCCCTTAAATAAACCTAACACTAAGCCCCTGATGATCTTCCTACCTTGTCTTCACCATGCCAGGTTCACCGATCCGTCCTGGCTCCAAGATCTTCATCCAACCCAAGCGGGGGCTAGACATCCACTGAAGAAGTCCAGAAGAGGGTCCAAAGTCTTCCTCCTATCCGGCAAGAAGAGGACATCCGGACCGGCAAACATCTTCTCCAAGCGGCATCTTCTATGTTCTTCCATCCGATGACGACCGGCTCCATCTTGAAGACCTCCAGCGCGGATCCATCCTCTTCTTCCGACGACTAGACGACGAATGACGGTTCCTTTAAGGGACGTCATCCAAGATGGCGTCCCTCGAATTCCGATTGGCTGATAGGATTCTATCAGCCAATCGGAATTAAGGTAGGAATTTTCTGATTGGCTGATGGAATCAGCCAATCAGAATCAAGTTCAATCCGATTGGCTGATCCAATCAGCCAATCAGATTGAGCTCGCATTCTATTGGCTGTTCCGATCAGCCAATACAATGCGAGCTCAATCTGATTGGCTGATTGGATCAGCCAATCGGATTGAACTTGATTCTGATTGGCTGATTCCATCAGCCAATCAGAAAATTCCTACCTTAATTCCGATTGGCTGATAGAATCCTATCAGCCAATCGGAATTCGAGGGACGCCATCTTGGATGACGTCCCTTAAAGGAACCGTCATTCGTCGTCTAGTCGTCGGAAGAAGAGGATGGATCCGCGCTGGAGGTCTTCAAGATGGAGCCGGTCGTCATCGGATGGAAGAACATAGAAGATGCCGCTTGGAGAAGATGTTTGCCGGTCCGGATGTCCTCTTCTTGCCGGATAGGAGGAAGACTTTGGAGCACCGGATTATGGATCGCCAACCCCCGCTTGGGTTGGATGAAGATCTTGGAGCCAGGACGGATCGGTGATACCTGGATGGTGAAGACAAGGTAGGAAGATCTTCAGGGGATTAGTGTTAGGTTTATTTAAGGGGGTTTGGGTTAGATTAGGGGTATGTGGGTGGTGGGTTGTAATGTTGGGGGGGGGGGTATTGTATGTTTTTTTTTACAGGCAAAAGAGCTGAAATTCTTGGGGCATGCCCCGCAAAGGGCCCTGTTCAGGGCTGGTAAGGTAAAAGAGCTTGTAATTTTTGTATTTTAGAATAGGGTAGGGAATTTTTTATTTTGGGGGTCTTTGTTATTTTATTAGGGGGCTTAGAGTAGGTGTAATTAGTTTAAAATTGTTGTAATATTTTTCTTATGTTTGTAAATATTTTTTTATTTTCTGTAACTTAGTTCTTTTTTATTTTTTGTACTTTAGCTAGTTTATTTAATTGTATTTATTTGTAGCAATTGTGTTTAATTAATTTATTGATAGTGTAGTGTTAGGTTAATTGTAGGTAATTGTAGGTAGTTTATTTAATTATTTTATTGATAGGGTAGTGTTAGGTTTAATTATAACTTAGGTTAGGATTTATTTTACAGGTAAATTTGTAATTATTTTAACTAGGTAACTATTAAATAGTTCTTAACTATTTAATAGCTATTGTACCTGGTTAAAATAATTACAAAGTTACCTGTAAAATAAATATTAATCCTAAAATAGCTATAATATAAATGTAATTTATATTGTAGCTATATTAGGATTTATTTTACAGGTAAGTATTTAGCTTTAAATAGGAATCATTTATTTAATAAGAGTTAATTTATTTCGTTAGATAAAAATTATATTTAACTTAGGGGGGTGTTAGTGTTAGGGTTAGACTTAGCTTTAGGGGTTAATACATTTATTAGAATAGCGGTGAGCTCCGGTCGGCAGATTAGGGGTTAATAATTGAAGGTAGGTGTCGGCGATGTTAGGGAGGGCAGATTAGGGGTTAATACTATTTATGATAGGGTTAGTGAGGCGGATTAGGGGTTAATAACTTTATTATAGTAGCGCTCAGGTCCGGTCGGCAGATTAGGGGTTAATAAGTGTAGGTAGGTGTCGGCAACGTTGTGGGGGGCAGATTAGGGGTTAATAAATATAACATAGGGGTCGGCGATGTTAGGGCAGCAGATTAGGGGTACATAGGGATAACGTAGGTGGCGGCGGTTTACGGAGCGGCAGATTAGGGGTTAAAAGTGTAATGCAGGGGTCAGCGATAGCGGGGGCGGCAGATTAGGGGTTAATAAGTGTAAGGCTAGGGGTGTTTAGACTCGGGGTACATGTTAGAGTGTTAGGTGCAGACGTAGGAAGTGTTTCCCCATAGGAAACAATGGGGCTGCGTTAGGAGCTGAACGCTGCTTTTTTGCAGGTGTTAGGTTTTTTTTCAGCTCAAACAGCCCCATTGTTTCCTATGGGAGAATCGTGCACGAGCACGTTTTTGAGGCCGGCCGCGTCCGTAAGCAACTCTGGTATCGAGAGTTGTATTTGCGGTAAAAATGCTCTACGCTCCTTTTTTGGAGCCTAACGCAGCATTTGTTTGAACTCTCGATACCAGAGTTAAATTTATGGTGCGGCCAGAAAAAAGCCCGCGGAGCGTTAACAGCCCTTTTACCGCCAAACTCCAAATCTAGCCGTATAGCTGTACTGTCAGTGCTAACTCACTCTAGCTGTACTGTCAGTGCTCTCACTCTAGCTGTACTGTCAGTACTAACTCACTCTAGCTGTACTGTCAGTACTAACTCACTCTAGCTGTACTGTCAGTACTAACTCACTCTAGCTGTACTGTCAGTACTAACTCACTCTAGCTGTACTGTCAGTGCTAACTCACTATAACTGTACTGTCAGTACTAACTCACTCTAGCTGTGCTGTCAGTACTAACTCACTCTAGCTGTACTGTCAGTGCTAACTCATTCTAGCTGTGCTGTCAGTGCTAACTCACTATAACTGTACTGTCAGTTCTAACTCACTATAACTTTACTGTCAGTACTAACTCACTCTAGCTGTACTGTCAGTACTAACTCACTGTAACTGTACTGTCAGTGCTAACTCACTATAACTGTACTGTCAGTACTAACTCAGTATAACTTTACTGTCAGTACTAATTCACCCTAGCTGTACTGTCAGTGCTAACTCATTTTAGCTGTGCTGTCAGTGCTAACTCACTATAACTGTACTGTCAGTACTAACTCACTATAACTTTACTGTCAGTACTAACTCACTATAAATGTACTGTCAGTACTAACTCACTCTAGCTGTACTGTCAGTACTAACTCACTATAACTGTACTGTCAGTGATAACTGACCCTAGCTTTACTGTCAGTACTAACTTACTATAACTACTGTCAGTGATAACTCACTCTAGCTGTACTGTCAGTACTAACTTACTATAACTGTACTGTCAGTGATAACTCACCCTAGCTTTACTGTCAGTACTTACTATAACTGTACTGTCAGTGCTAACTCACTATAACTGTACTGTCAGTGCTCACACACTCTAGCTGTGTTGTCATTGATGTCTCCTCCTGTTCTTCCTCTTACTGATGCCTCCTATAGCTCCTCAAAGTGACATACCCTTTTCTTTCTCTTCACTTATATTTCTTTTATTTCTCACTCTCACTGATGCCTCCTCCTGTTTCTCATCTCAGTGTTGCCACTTCTATATTTCTCCTTTAGTGCTGTGTTCCTATATCTGTCTTCTCAGCATTAAATGTAACTCATTCACTTTTCTCTTAGGCGAACAGAGCACAGTATTCAGTGTACTATGCCTGCACTGGGATCGGTGCTTACTGGGGATGTCCATATCTGTATCCAGTTTGAAGGAAGATCATGTGTCAGCAGTCACCTGTTCTTTCAGTATCGGGAAAACCCAGTGATAAAAAGCATGAGTCCGGAGAGCACTTTTATGAGGTAGGCAGGTTCCTATAAATAGACAATTAGGAAATGCAGTTGTGGAGATCAGATTATGCCTTGATCCTAGTGCTCAATATAGAAAGATCTCAATGTATTCTAAAAGTAGAATTTTTCATACCTAACATAAAGGACCCAACAGGGGCATAGCTAAACCTCACTGAGCCACAGGGCAAAGACTATGACTGGGCCCTTTTTTGGATGTTTACAATTAGTAAAAGCTGAACCAGCAGTCATGTGGCAACAAGAGGTGCTGCTTTTATGTGACAGTGAGTCATCCTTCCACCTTGGTTAGTCCATACCAGAGGATATGCACTTCATGTACAAGTATGGTGGCAGGTTTTTATTTGCAACAACAATGTGATGGTTAATCTTGAAAACGTTGCCACCATATTTGTAAAGGCAAATGCAAACACTCTCCTTATACTGTGAGCCCAGTTTTGCAGGGGTGGGACACACGGAGGGCCCAGGCATGATGCAGGTAGAACCCAGGCCCAGCCAGGCCCCTCTGTAGCAATAGAGGTGTGGCTCAGTTTGATTCAGGCCTCTGAGATACCTGGTCCCAACAAACTGTAAATATACCCTTTTATACCTTTTACAAAGCTCCTCTTGCGTCTTTTAGTCAAGAGCTTCTGAAACTTTTACTACCTCCTTAGGTAATGAGTTCCACAATTTGATTGCTTTTACAGTAAAAAAAAAAAGTTTATGTTGCTGGAGATTAAATCTCCTTTCCTCCAGCCTTAAATTGTAACCTCTTGTCACAAACAATTTTGTTGTTGTTGAATATATTTATATAAAGTAATCATGTCACCTCTCAAGAGCCTTTTTTATAGAGAAAACAGACCCAATTTAGCTAACCGCTCCTCAAAGCATAAATTCTCTATTCCCCTTATTAGTTTTGTGGCGCTTCTGTGAACTTTTTCTAAGTCTGCAATGTATGTTTTTGTGATTGATCCCTCAGAACTGCACTCCATACTCAAGGTGAGGTCTTACCAGGGATTTATATAGTGACAGAATTATGCTTTCCTCCCTTGCATCAATGCCTCTTTTAATACATGCTAGTATCTTATTAGCCGTAGATGCCGCTGCCCTTATATATAAGTATTTCCAAATCTCTTTCCTTCTCTGTTTTGCTAAGTCCAGTCCCATTTAAATAATAGGTTGCCTGCTTATTTCTTCTGTTATGTGTGATCAGTCCACGGGTCATCATTACTTCTGGGATATAACTCCTCCCCAACAGGAAATGCAAGAGGATTCACCCAGCAGAGCTGCACATAGCTCCTCCCCTCTACGTCAGTCCCAGTCATTCTCTTGCACCCAACGACTAGATAGGATGTGTGAGAGGACTATGGTGATTATACTTAGTTTTTATGACTTCAATCAAAAGTTTGTTATTTTACAATAGCACCGGAGCGTGTTATTACTTCTCTGGCAGAGTTTGAGGAAGAATCTACCAGAGTTTTTTACTATGATTTTAACCGGAGTAGTTAAGATCATATTGCTGTTCTCGGCCATCTGAGGGAGGTAAAAGCTTCAGATCAGGGGACAGCGGGCAGATGAATCTGCATTGAGGTATGTAGCAGTTTTTATTTCTGAATGGAATTGATGAGAAAATCCTGCCATACCGTTATAATGACATGTATGTATACACTTCAGTATTCTGGGGATGGTATTTCACCGGAACTACTCTGTTAAAAGTCACTAATCCTTTTAATAAGTATTTATCATGTTAAACGTTTTTGCTGGAATGTAGAATCGTTTACATTTCTGAGGTACTGAGTGAATAAATATTTGGGCTTTATTTTCCACTTGGCAGTTGTTTGCTTTTAATTGTGACAGTTTCGTTTCTCTTCACTGCTGTGTGTGAGGGGGAGGGGCCGTTTTTGGCGCTCTTTGCTACGCATCAAAAATTTCCAGTCAGCTACTCTTATATTTCCTGCATGATCCGGTTCATCTCTGACAGATCTCAGGGGTCTTCAAACTTCTCTGGAGGGAGGTAGATTCTCTCAGCAGAGCTGTGAGAATTTTATATTGACTGTGAATAAAAACGTTGCTCTGTAATTTTTATGTCAAATTTAATTATTGTTATTTTACTAATGGGAACAAACCTTTACTAAAAGTTGTGTTGTTTTAAAGTTTGATGCTATAACTGTTTTTCAGTTCATTATTTCAACTGTCATTTAATCGTTTAGTACCTCTTTGAGGCACAGTACGTTTTTGCTAAAAAAGATTATAACCAAGTTGCAAGTTTATTGCTAGTGTGTTAAACATGTCTGACTCAGAGGAAGATATCTGTGTCATTTGTTCCAATGCCAAGGTGGAGCCCAATAGAAATTTATGTACTAACTGTATTGATGCTACTTTAAATAAAAGTCAATCTGTACAATTTGAACAAATTTCACCAAACAGCGAGGGGAGAGTTATGCCGACTAACTCGCCTCACGCGGCAGTACCTGCATCTCCCGCCCGGGAGGTGCGTGATATTATGGCGCCTAGTACATCTGGGCGGCCATTACAGATAACATTACAAGATATGGCTACTGTTATGACTGAAGTTTTGTCTAAATTACCAGAACTAAGAGGCAAGCGTGATCACTCTGGGGTGAGAACAGAGTGCGCTGACAATACTAGGGCCATGTCTGATACTGCGTCACAGCTTGCAGAGCATGAGGACGGAGAGCTTCATTCTGTGGGTGACGGTTCTGATCCAAACAGATTGGATTCAGATATTTCAAATTTTAAATTTAAATTGGAGAACCTCCGTGTATTACTAGGGGAGGTTTTAGCAGCTCTCAATGATTGTAACACCGTTGCAATACCAGAGAAATTGTGTAGGTTGGATAAATACTTTGCGGTACCGGCGAGTACTGACGTTTTTCCTATACCTAAGAGACTAACTGAAATTGTTACTAAGGAGTGGGATAGACCCGGTGTGCCGTTCTCACCCCCTCCAATATTTAGAAAGATGTTTCCAATAGACGCCACCACTCGGGACTTATGGCAAACGGTCCCTAAGGTGGAGGGGGCAGTTTCTACTTTAGCTAAGCGTACCACTATCCCGGTGGAGGATAGCTGTGCTTTTTCAGATCCAATGGATAAAAAAATTAGAGGGTTACCTTAAGAAAATGTTTGTTCAACAAGGTTTTATATTGCAACCCCTTGCATGTATCGCGCCGATTACGGCTGCGGCAGCATTTTGGATTGAGTCTCTGGAAGAGAACCTTAGTTCATCTACGCTAGACGACATTACGGACAGGCTTAGAGTCCTTAAACTAGCTAATTCATTCATTTCGGAGGCCGTAGTACATTTAACCAAACTTACGGCTAAGAACTCAGGATTCGCCATACAGGCACGTAGGGCGCTGTGGCTAAAATCCTGGTCAGCTGATGTTACTTCTAAGTCCAAATTACTTAATATACCTTTCAAGGGGCAGTCTTTATTTGGGCCCGGTTTGAAAGAAATTATCGCTGACATTACAGGAGGTAAGGGCCACGCCCTACCTCAAGACAAAGCCAAAGCTAAGGCTAGACAGTCTAATTTTCGTCCCTTTCGGAATTTCAAAACAGGAGCAGCATCAACCTCCACTGCACCAAAACAGGAGGGAGCTGTTGCTCGTTACAGGCAAGGCTGGAAACCTAACCAGTCCTGGAACAAGGGCAAGCAGGCCAGGAAACCTGCTGCTGCCCCAAAGACAGCATGAACCGAGAGCCCTCGATCCGGGACCGGATCTAGTGGGGGGCAGACTTTCTCTCTTCGCCCAGGCCTGGGCAAGAGATGTTCAGGATCCCTGGGCGCTAGAGATCATATCTCAGGGATACCTTCTAGACTTCAAATTATCTCCCCCAAGAGGGAGATTTCATCTGTCAAGGTTGTCAACAAACCAGATAAAGAAAGAAGCGTTTCTACGCTGTGTACAAGATCTGTTATTAATGGGAGTGATCCATCCGGTTCCGCGGTCGGAACAAGGACAAGGGTTCTACTCAAACCTGTTTGTGGTTCCCAAAAAAGAGGGAACTTTCAGGCCAATCTTAGATTTAAAGATTCTAAACAAATTCCTAAGAGTTCCATCGTTCAAAATGGAAACTATTCGGACAATCTTACCCATGATCCAAAAGGGTCAGTACATGACCACAGTGGATTTAAAAGATGCTTACCTTCACATACCGATTCACAAAGATCATCACCGGTATCTAAGGTTTGCCTTCTTAGACAGGCACTACCAGTTTGTAGCTCTTCCATTCGGATTGGCTACGGCTCCAAGAATCTTCACAAAGGTTCTGGGTGCCCTTCTGGCGGTACTAAGACCGCGAGGGATTTCGGTAGCTCCGTATCTAGACGACATTCTAATACAAGCTTCAAGCTTTCAAACTGCCAAGTCTCATACAGAGTTAGTTCTGGCATTTCTAAGGTCGCATGGATGGAAAGTGAACGAAAAGAAGAGTTCTCTTTTTCCTCTCACAAGAGTTCCATTCTTGGGGACTCTTATAGATTCTGTAGAAATGAAGATTTACCTGACAGAAGACAGGTTAACAAAGCTTCTAAATGCATGCCGTGTCCTTCATTCCATTCAACACCCGTCAGTAGCTCAATGCATGGAGGTGATCGGCTTAATGGTAGCGGCAATGGACATAGTACCTTTTGCACGCCTACACCTCAGACCGCTGCAATTGTGCATGCTAAGTCAGTGGAATGGGGATTACTCAGATTTGTCCCCTACTCTGAATCTGAATCAAGAGACCAGAAATTCTCTTCTATGGTGGCTTTATCGGCCACACCTGTCCAGGGGGATGCCATTCAGCAGGCCAGACTGGACAATTGTAACAACAGACGCCAGCCTACTAGGTTGGGGCGCTGTCTGGAATTCTCTGAAGGCTCAGGGACTATGGAATCAGGAGGAGAGTCTCCTTCCAATAAACATTCTGGAATTGAGAGCAGTTCTCAATGCCCTTCTGGCTTGGCCCCAATTAACAACTCGGGGGTTCATCAGGTTTCAGTCGGACAACATCACGACTGTAGCTTACATCAACCATCAGGGAGGGACAAGAAGCTCCCTAGCAATGATGGAAGTATCAAAGATAATTCGCTGGGCAGAGTCTCACTCTTGCCACCTGTCAGCAATCCACATCCCGGGAGTGGAGAACTGGGAGGCGGATTTTTTGAGTCGCCAGACTTTTCATCCGGGGGAGTGGGAACTTCATCCGGAGGTCTTTGCCCAAATACTTCGACGTTGGGGCAAACCAGAGATAGATCTCATGGCGTCTCGCCAGAACGCCAAACTTCCTCACTACGGGTCCAGATCCAGGGATCCGGGAGCGGTTCTGATAGATGCTTTGACAGCACCTTGGAACTTCGGGATGGCTTATGTGTTTCCACTCTTCCCGCTGCTTCCTCGATTGATTGCCAAAATCAAACAGGAGAGAGCATCAGTGATTCTAATAGCGCCTGCATGGCCACGCAGGACTTGGTATGCAGATCTAGTGGACATGTCATCCTGTCCGCCTTGGTCTCTACCTCTAAGACAGGACCTTCTGATACAGGGTCCATTCAAACATCAAAATCTAACTTCTCTGAAGCTGACTGCTTGGAAATTGAACGCTTGATTTTATCAAAACGTGGTTTTTCTGAGTCGGTTATTGATACCCTGATACAGGCTAGGAAGCCTGTTACCAGAAAGATTTACCATAAAATATGGCGTAAATACCTATACTGGTGCGAATCCAAACGTTACTCCTGGAGTAAGGTTAGGATCCCTAGGATATTGTCCTTTCTACAAGAAGGTTTAGAAAAGGGTTTATCAGCTAGTTCATTAAAGGGACAGATTTCAGCTCTGTCCATCTTGTTACACAGGCGTCTGTCAGAAAATCCAGACGTCCAGGCCTTTTGTCAGGCTTTAGCTAGGATCAAGCCTGTGTTTAAAGCTGTTGCTCCGCCATGGAGTTTAAACTTAGTTCTTAACGTTTTACAGGGTGTTCCGTTTGAACCCCTTCATTCCATTGATATAAAATTGTTATCTTGGAAAGTTCTGTTTTTAATGGCTATTTCCTCGGCTCGAAGAGTCTCTGAGTTATCAGCCTTACATTGTGATTCTCCTTATCTGATTTTTCACTCAGACAAGGTAGTTCTGCGTACTAAACCTGGGTTCTTACCTAAGGTAGTCACTAACAGGAATATCAATCAAGAGATTGTTGTTCCATCCTTGTGTCCAAATCCTTCTTCAAAGAAGGAACGTCTTCTACACAATCTGGATGTAGTTCGTGCCCTCAAGTTCTACTTGCAGGCAACTAAAGATTTTCGCCAAACTTCTTCCCTGTTTGTCGTTTATTCTGGACAGAGGAGAGGTCAAAAAGCTTCTGCTACCTCTCTCTCTTTTTGGCTTCGTAGCATAATACGTTTAGCCTATGAGACTGCTGGACAGCAGCCTCCTGAAAGAATTACAGCTCACTCCACTAGAGCTGTGGCTTCCACTTGGGCCTTTAAGAATGAGGCCTCTGTTGAACAGATTTGCAAGGCTGCAACTTGGTCTTCGCTTCATACTTTTTCCAAATTTTACAAATTTGACACTTTTGCTTCTTCGGAGGCTATTTTTGGGAGAAAGGTTCTTCAGGCAGTGGTTCCTTCTGTATAATGAGCCTGCCTATCCCTCCCGTCATCCGTGTACTTTTGCTTTGGTATTGGTATCCCAGAAGTAATGATGACCCGTGGACTGATCACACATAACAGAAGAAAACATAATTTATGCTTACCTGATAAATTCCTTTCTTCTGTTGTGTGATCAGTCCACGGCCCGCCCTGTTTTAAGGCAGGTAAATATCTTTTAAATTATACTCCAGTCACCACTTCACCCTTGGTTACTCCTTTCTCGTTGATTCTTGGTCGAATGACTGGGACTGACGTAGAGGGGAGGAGCTATGTGCAGCTCTGCTGGGTGAATCCTCTTGCATTTCCTGTTGGGGAGGAGTTATATCCCAGAAGTAATGATGACCCGTGGACTGATCACACAACAGAAGAAAGGAATTTATCAGGTAAGCATAAATTATGTTTTTTACTTCCAAAATGTAGAACCTTGCATTTTCCAGTATTAAATCTCATTTTCCATTTACCTGCCCATTCTTCTAATTTTTGTAGATCCCCTTGTAAAGCAATTTCATCCTGCACTGACCTAATAACCTTACACAACTTTGTATAAAATTTTGCACATTCTTTTTATAATCACACTTTTTGAGGCACCAGCTTCTACTGAGCATGTGCACAAGCTCACAGTGTATACGTAGTAGTCTGTGATTGGCTGATGTCTGTAAAATGTGCTTTGTTCTCTTGTTGTATGCATTGTTGAAAAAAGAATATACACATATCCTACACTAGTGGGAGCTAGCTGCTGATTGGTGCCTGCACACATTTGTCTCTTGTTATTGGCTAACTACATGTGTTCAGCTAGTTGCCAGTAGTGCAATGCTTTTCCTTCACAAAAGGATAACAAGATAATGAAGCAGATTTGATAATAGAAGTAAATTGGAAAACTATTTAATCATGAAAGAAAATTTTGTCTCTTTGAACTCATTTGTTAAAAAATAAATAAAAAACCTATCCTAAAAAAAGATGCCTTGAAAAAGGCATCAGCGATTTAAGCTCTTTTGCTAACCCTAAAAAAAAAAAAAAAAAAAAAAAAAATCCCTAATACTAACCCCAAACGATAGTACCCGGCTCCTTAGGTGGGCATATTTGGCGGCACTCCTCTTCTGTTTTCTTCCATGGCGGTGCTCCTCTGGAGTTGTCCGCTTCCATCCATCTTCTGATTTTCTATCCAGTTCTTCTTTTCTTCTGATCTTCCGTCCGACGTCCTCTTCATGCTGTATCCGCAGCACACTGCAGCTTGAATGTGAGGTTTCTTTAATGCTCTTCTATTGGCTGATTTGACTAAGAATTTATAAATCATAAAATAGAAATGCAAGGTTACCACTACATAAAGGGGGAACCTCGCATTCAAGCTGCAGTGTGCTGCGGAGACAGCATGAAGAGGAAGTCGGAAGGAAGAAGAAGCAAATAAGTTCTCCTTTTAATTCTTGCGGAGAATCCTAATTGGTTCTTTAGCGAGACTCTTGCATGAAGCTCTAAAGTGTAATGGGAGGGTTCTAGTGGGTCTCAGAAATCTTAGAACTTTTGCAGCCATCTATAGAGTGAAGCATATTGCACGAAGCTTATACATTTTTAAGTAAATAGTGGCGGAAGGTTAATGTCTGACCTTGTCTTTATGATCTGTACAGTGGAGGTCGGATTATCACCCTGACTGGAGAGCGGTTCGATATGGTTCAAGATGCAAAAATGAAGATACAGAGTCAAAGAGATGGACAAACAGTAAGTCATAAACTTAAAAAAAACACAGTTTGCATTGTTGACTAACTTGTGCTTTATAAATTGACTAAATTGCTGTATTTTCTGTAAGTAAAGAAACATGAACAGGCAGAAAAAATGCATGTGCACTCTTTGGCTATAATTTATTATCGCTTCCACTGTGATTGCTAATGTAAGGAGCCCTGCCGATGTCACTGTGGGAAAAAAATAGCAAACGTTCCCACGCTGTTTTACACTATGCTCACAATGTAATGTATACATTGTATAATGTATTGTATTAATCACACGACCTAACTATTTTGTGGGCACCCAACAATCATTAAGCCATGCGCACTATATACTTGACTCCAAAGATGCGGTTAAATTATACGCATGCAATAGTTAATTAGTGTGCACAATTTAACTGTTTAAACATTGCCGCCAAATCTTTTTCTTCTTTAGTCATCAATTGTCACTTGAGCGGTATGGTCACGTGACTAGTAGGTGGTACTTACAATACTAGTATCATGGGACAGTGGATGCATCTCCCCTGACTGGGGTGTTGCAACAGTGATGACTTAAATTTGTGTTGTATGGAACAGGTTTGTTATGCTCTTATTTCACTGCACGGTTAGAGCAGGTCACATGACACTAGTATTGTAAGTGGAGTGAAAATACACTACTGCCTACTGGTCACGGGACCCTAGCCCTCACGTTACACTGTCAACTAAGGGGGCGGCATTGTACAAGCATTTCACCAGTTAGTGATGTCGGGCGGACATGAGCCGCTACAGCGAATCATGTTCGCCCGACATTTGATAAATCTACCCCTCTGTATTTTGTCCGCACCTTAATGACTGTTGCACACGCACAAAATAGTTAAATCATATGAACAAAATAATACATAATTCTCACAATGTAATATGCGGTGTAAAACATTGCAAGAACATTTAAAAAAAGAAAATTCAGAGTGACACCGGCAGGGCTCAGTACTAATTAGTGAGCCTGGTTGTAGGTTAAACTGGCTAGTAAATAATGAGCCTGCATATTTTGTGCTCTGACTATATAAGTGCTTATAGTTGGCGTATTATCCGCCATTAGATTGATGCGTGTATTTTGTCTTGTGAAACTACTTCCTTTCAGAATTGCACGGTCCTTAGCCCCCTTGTGATCACCTGCCCCTCCCCGGTGGCCCCCAATACCACACATGGCATAAGGAAAGTAAATGTGGAATTTTACTTCAATGGAATCCATCTGACAGAGGAGCGAACGGAGGCTGAGGAGGAACCAGTGGAAGAGGAAGCACAGGACAGTCGTGGTCAGTTCATACTTGAATACCAGCCAGACCCTGTATTCTTCACAGCCAACAAGGAGAAACTTATAAAGCACCATGTGGGAGAACCTCTGACTCTTGTAATACATGTAAGCACCACTACAACTGGGACACTGCCATAATTGCATGTATTTATGAGTAATTAAAGAGCCAAATATAGAGAGAGGGCTTTATTCAAAAAGTCACTGCATATTTTAAAGGCTGTTCGCTTTAATCTGTATGCTGCATATTTTTAAATTATTAATAAATTCATGGGAAATATAAGACCCGCTATTTACACATATTGCAATAAGGTTTTAAGCAACGCAATTTGCTGTACACTGTTCCTTTAAGAATAATTTATCCAAAACAAATTAATGTGGAAGGAGGGAAAAGACAGAAATAATCCAACTAGGAAGAGTGTAGTGAATCTGAATAGTAAACTGAGTTTTGTAGTTTACTTGGCAAAAAGCATAGTCTGCATCCCCTAATCATGCCAGCTAGTGTAGGGGCATTGACTTTGGGTTAATAATGGATAAGGAGACAGTGTGTTTTATGCTTGACAGAAAGAACCGGACGGGCTTGGACTGCGTGAGGATGAATACCAGGTGAAGGTCGGGAACATTCCTTGTGAAATGAACTTTATCTTCAATGATAAAGTGATTCACTGCAGCATTAATGAGTCTCTGAGCTCCTCCGAGAAGTATTTACCGGTCACGGTAAGTAGGGACACAGGAATACCAGCAACACCTTGATCTCTTCCAACTACATTTTGTTATACCCTCCTGACCTAAAAGCAGATTGTGTGCAAGAACATCACCTTGCTCTGACACTAATTCATGAGTCTATCATGTTGTTCTACCTAGCCCACAAAGCCTCCATCATCTCAAACCCTTAACTAACATATAGCTTCCTCATCTTAATTTGATCCATAATCCTTAGCTCCATCATCTCAAACCCTTACCTAATACACAGTCTCTTCATCCTAATCTTATATATTATCCTTAACTCCATCATCTCAAACCCTTACCTAATACACAGTCTCTTCATCCTAATCTGATATATAATCCTTAGCTCCATCATCTCAAACCCTTAACTAACATATAGCTTCCTCATACTAATCTGTTCCATAATCCTTAACTCTGTTATCTCAAACCATTACCAGTTACATAGTTTCATCATCCTAATGTGATACATAATCCTCAAATATATCATCTCAAACCATTACCTCTTAATTTAGCCACTTCATCGTAATCTGATATATAATCCTTAGCTCCATCATCTGAAACGCCCTTACCTAATACACAGTCTCTTCATCCTAATCTGATACATAATCCTTAACTCCATCATCTCAAACCCTTACCTAATACACCGTCTCTTCATCCTAATCTGATACATAATCCTTAACTCCATCATCTCAAACCCTTACCTAATACACCGTCTCTTCATCCTAATCTGATACATAATCCTTAACTCCATCATCTCAAACCCTTACCTAATACACAGTCTCTTCATCCTAAACTGATACATAATCCTTAACTCTGTTATCTCAAACCCTTACCTAATACACAGTTTCTTCATCCTAATCTGATATATAATCCTTAACTCCATCATCTCAAACCCTTACCTAATACACAGTCTCTTCATCCTAATCTGATATATAATCCTTAACTCCATTATCTCAAACCCTTACCTAATACACAGTCTTTTCATCCTAATCTGATATATAATCCTTAACTCCATTATCTCAAACCCTTACCTAATACACAGTCTCTTCATCCTAATCTGATATATAATCCTTAACTCCATCATCTCAAACCCTTACCTAATACACAGTCTCTTCATCCTAATCTGATATATAATCCTTAACTCCATTATCTCAAACCCTTAACTCCAGTAAAACAATGTAAATGACTGCGCCTGAATGAAAGTAACCACGCTCACTAAAGGGGACTTCCTAACAAAAAGCCCCAAAAAAAGACAAAGAGTATAAGGGACAGGATAGGAGCGCCAAGGGCTTAAGTTTACTAATCAAGGGATTTTCTAATATAGGTATGCTTAAACCTTTAATTATAAAAGTGACCTGAGGATACAAAGTTAAAACAAAGATTTAATCATAGCCAATCTGACCACACATGGGCAGAATATTAATACATATGAAATGAAAGGAAGATTAAAAATAATTATAAAACTTACAAGATATATACACCTGGCTACACAGTTTCAATCAAAGTGCAATGGAAATGACACAGTTAGAGGTAGACAAATTATCACATATGTAACATGAAAATAATACCCGGGTATCAACAGTGAAATGTGTACACATAAATAAGGAGCCCCTCCTGGGGCAAGGTGAAAAAAATGAAAACAATGAGAGGATTTTGTACAAAAATCCAAAATGCCAATAGGAAGTAGTTAAAAAATAAAGTCCTGAATTGTATCCGTGGGAAGGGAAGAGTCCTTATGGGTGTCCTAAGTGGTGTAGTACCGGCCTTAAGAAGTGCACCTCGTGGGATCAATGAGCCTAAACGTGCTCTACCTGTGAAGAATAAATAAAAAGCATGCAAAAAACAGCTATATAAAAATGAGTCTATAGGAAACTGACTCACCAGGGTAGAATACAAGCCTCCTTATGTACAGTCTACGTGTTTCAGCCCGTAACAGGGCCTTTCTCAAGACAGTGTCTTGAGAAAGGCCCTGTTACGGGCTAAATAAACAGTATATTTTTCTTCTGTTAAGTGTGATCAGTCCACGGGTCATCATTACTTCTGGGATATTACTCCTCCCCAACAGGAAGTGCAAGAGGATTCACCCAGCAGAGCTGCATATAGCTCCTCCCCTCTACGTCACTCCCAGTCATTCTCTTGCACCCAACGACTAGATAGGATGTGTGAGAGGACTATGGTGATTTTATTTAGTTTTATTCCTTCAATCAAAAGTTTGTTATTTTTTAATAGCACCGGAGCGTGTTATTCCTTCTCTGGTAGAATTTGAAGAAGAATCTACCAGAGTTTTTACTATGATTTTAGCCGGAGTAGTTAAGATCATATTGCTGTTTCTCGGCCATCTGAGGAGAGGTAAACTTCAGATCAGGGGACAGCGGGCAGATTAATCTGCAAAGAGGTATGTAGCAGCTTTTATTTTCTGACAATGGAATTGATGAGAAAATCCTGCCATACCGATATAATATCATGTATGTATATTTTACATTTGAGTATTCTGGGGACTGGTACTTCACTGGAATTACACTGTGTTTATAAGACTTTAGCCTATTTGTAAGCAACAGGCTTTTTAATAACTCTTAATTTATGTTAAACGTTTTTGCTAGAATGTAAAATCGTTTTCATTTTCTGAGGTACTGGGTGAATAAAATGTTTGGGCACTATTTTTCCACTTGGCAGTTGCTTGATCTAATTCTGACAGTTTACTGATCTCTCTCACTGTTGTGTGTGAGGGGGAGGGGCCTTTTTTTGGCGCTTTTGCTAGGCATCAAAAATTTCAGTCAGAAGCTCATTGTTTTTCCTGCATGTTCCGGTTCATCTCTACAGAACTCAGGGGTCTTCAAAACTTGTTTTGAGGGAAGTAATCTTCACAACAGAGCTGTGAGATTGTAGTTGACTGTGATAAAAAACGTTTATTCTTTAACTTTTTTTCTGCCATCAGGGTTAGTTATTCTTTGCTAATGGGAACAAGCCTTTGCTAAAATTGTGTTTTGTTTTACAAAGATTGATGCTGTAACCTTTTCTGTTTATTAATTTCAACTGTCATAAATCTTTCTGTGCCTCTTAGGCACAGTACGTTTTTCATTGTATTTTACTTGAATAATATTTCCAAGTTGCAAGTTTAGTTGCTAGTGTGTTAAACATGTCTGATTCAGAGGAAGAGACCTGTACTATTTGTGCTAATGCCAAAGTGGAGCCCAATAGAAATTTATGTACTAACTGTATTGATGCTACTTTAAGTAAAAGTCAATCTGTACAAATTGAACAAATTTCACCAAACAACGAGGGGAGAGTTATGCCGACTAACTCGCCTCACGTGACAGTACCTGCATCTCCCGCTCGGGAGGTGCGCGATATTGTGGCGCCCAGTACATCTGGGCGGCCATTACAAATAACATTACAAGATATGGCTACTGTTATGACTGAGGTTTTGGCTAAATTACCAGAGCTAAGAGGCAAGCGTGATCACTCTGGGGTGAGAACAGAGTGCGCTGATAATGCTAGGGCCATGTCAGATACTGCGTCACAACTTGCAGAACATGAGGACGGAGAGCTTCATTCTGCGGCTGACGGTTCTGATCCAAACAGATTGGATTCAGATATTTCAAATTTTAAATTTAAGCTGGAAAACCTCTGTGTATTACTAGGGGAGGTGTTAGCGGCTCTGAATGATTGTAACACAGTTGCAATACCAGAGAAAATGTGTAGGTTGGATAAATATTTTGCTGTACCAACGAGTACTGACGTTTTTCCTATACCTAAGAGACTAACTGAAATTATTACTAAGGAGTGGGATAGACCCGGTGTGCCGTTCTCACCCCCTCCGATATTTAGAAAGATGTTTCCAATAGACACCATCACACGGGACTTATGGCAAACGGTCCCTAAGGTGGAGGGAGCAGTTTCTACTTTAGCTAAGCGTACCACTATCCCGGTGGAGGATAGCTGTGCCTTTTCAGATCCAATGGATAAAAAGTTAGAGGGTTACCTTAAGAAAATGTTTGTTCAACAAGGTTATATATTGCAACCCCTTGCATGCATTGCGCCGGTCACGGCTGCAGCGGCATTCTGGATTGAGTCTCTGGAAGAGAACATTAGTTCAGCTACTCTGGACGACATTACGGACAGGCTTAGAATCCTTAAGCTAGCTAATTCATTCATTTCGGAAGCCGTAGTACATTTAACTAAACTTACAGCTAAGAATTCCGGATTCGCCATTCAGGCGCGCAGAGCACTGTGGCTAAAATCCTGGTCAGCTGATGTTACTTCTAAGTCCAAATTACTTAATATACCTTTCAAAGGGCAGACCTTATTTGGGCCCGGTTTGAAAGAAATTATCGCTGACATTACAGGAGGTAAGGGACACGCCCTACCTCAAGACAGAGCCAAACCTAAGGCTAGGCAGTCTAATTTTCGTTCCTTTCGGAATTTCAAAGCAGGAGCAGCATCAACTTCCTCTGCTCCAAAACAAGAGGGATCTGTTGCTCGCTTCAGACAAGGCTGGAGACCTAACCAGTCTTGGAACAAGGGCAAGCAGGCCAGGAAACCTGCGGCTGCCCCTAAGACAGCATGAATTGAGGGCCCCCGATCCGGGATCGGATCTAGTGGGGGGCAGACTTTCTCTCTTCGCCCAGGCTTGGGCAAGAGATGTCCAGGATCCCTGGGAGCTAGAGATAATATCTCAGGGATACCTTCTGGACTTCAAATACTCTACTCCAAAAGAGAGATTTCATCTATCAAGGTTGTCAACAAACCAAACAAAGAAAGAGGCGTTTCTACGCTGCGTTCAAGAGCTCTTGTTAATGGGAGTAATCCATCCAGTTCCACGGTCGGAACAGGGACAAGGGTTTTATTCAAATCTGTTTGTAGTTCCCAAAAAGGAGGGAACTTTCAGACCAATCCTGGATTTAAAGATCCTAAACAAATTCCTAAGAGTTCCATCGTTCAAAATGGAGACTATTCAGACTATTTTACCTATGATCCAAAAGGGTCAGTACATGACCACAGTGGATTTAAAGGATGCTTACCTTCACATACCGATTCACAAAGATCATTACCGGTACCTAAGGTTTGCCTTCCTAGACAGGCATTACCAGTTTGTAGCTCTTCCATTCGGATTGGCTACAGCTCCAAGAATCTTCACAAAGGTTCTGGGTGCTCTTCTGGCGGTACTAAGACCGCGGGGAATCTCGGTAGCTCCGTACCTAGACGACATTCTGATACAAGCTTCAAGCTTTCAAACTGCCAAGTCTCATACAGAGTTAGTACTGGCTTTTCTAAGGTCACATGGATGGAAGGTGAACGAAAAGAAAAGTTCACTCGTTCCGCTCACAAGAGTTCCCTTCCTGGGGACTCTTATAGATTCTGTAGAAATGAAGATTTACCTGACAGAGGACAGGTTAACAAGACTTCAAAGTGCTTGCCGCACCCTTCATTCCATTCAACACCCGTCAGTGGCTCAATGCATGGAGGTAATCGGCTTAATGGTAGCGGCAATGGACATAGTACCCTTTGCACGCTTACACCTCAGACCACTGCAACTGTGCATGCTAAGTCAGTGGAATGGGGATTACTCAGACTTGTCCCCTTCTCTGAATCTGGATCAAGAGACCAGAAATTCTCTTCTATGGTGGCTTTCTCGGCCACATCTGTCCAGGGGGATGCCATTCAGCAGACCAGACTGGACAATTGTAACAACAGACGCCAGCCTTCTAGGTTGGGGTGCCGTCTGGAATTCTCTGAAGGCTCAGGGACAATGGAGTCAGGAGGAGAGTCTCCTGCCAATAAACATTCTGGAATTGAGAGCAGTTCTCAATGCCCTCCTGGCTTGGCCCCAGTTGACAACTCGGGGGTTCATCAGGTTTCAGTCGGACAACATCACGACTGTAGCTTACATCAACCATCAGGGAGGGACAAGAAGCTCCCTAGCAATGATGGAAGTATCAAAGATAATTCGCTGGGCAGAGTCTCACTCTTGCCACCTGTCAGCAATCCACATCCCGGGAGTGGAGAACTGGGAGGCGTATTTCTTAAGTCGTCAGACTTTTCATCCGGGGGAGTGGGAACTTCATCCGGAGGTCTTTGCCCAAATACTTCGACGTTGGGGCAAACCAGAGATAGATCTCATGGCGTCTCGACAGAACGCCAAGCTTCCTCGTTACGGGTCCAGATCCAGGGATCCAGGAGCAGTCCTGATAGATGCCCTGACAGCACCTTGGGACTTCAGGATGGCTTACGTGTTTCCACCCTTCCCGATGCTTCCCCGATTGATTGCCAGAATCAAACAGGAGAGAGCATCAGTGATTCTAATAGCACCTGCATGGCCACGCAGGACTTGGTATGCAGACCTGGTGGACATGTCATCCTGTCCACCTTGGTCTCTACCTCTGAAACAGGACCTTCTGATACAGGGTCCTTTCAAACATCAAAATCTAACTTCTCTGAAGCTGACTGCTTGGAAATTGAACGCTTGATTTTATCAAGACGTGGGTTTTCTGAGTCAGTTATTGATACCTTAATACAGGCTAGGAAGCCTGTTACCAGAAGGATTTACCATAAGATATGGCGTAAATACCTATTTTGGTGTGAATCCAAAGGTTACTCTTGGAGTAAGGTTAGGATTCCTAGGATATTGTCTTTTCTACAAGAAGGTTTAGAAAAGGGTTTATCTGCTAGTTCATTAAAGGGACAGATCTCAGCTCTGTCCATTCTGTTACACAAACGTCTGTCAGAAGTTCCAGACGTTCAGGCTTTTTGTCAGGCTTTGGCCAGGATTAAGCCTGTGTTTAAAACTGTTGCTCCACCATGGAGTTTAAACCTTGTTCTTAATGTTTTACAGGGCGTTCCGTTTGAACCCCTTCATTCCATTGATATAAAGTTGTTATCTTGGAAAGTTCTATTTTTAATGGCTATTTCCTCGGCTCGAAGAGTCTCTGAGTTATCAGCCTTACATTGTGATTCTCCTTATTTGATTTTTCATTCGGATAAGGTAGTTCTGTGTACTAAACCTGGGTTCTTACCTAAGGTAGTCACTAACAGGAATATCAATCAAGAGATTGTTGTTCCTTCTTTGTGCCCAAATCCTTCTTCGAAGAAGGAACGTCTACTGCACAACCTGGACGTAGTCCGTGCTCTAAAATTTTACTTACAGGCAACTAAGGAATTTCGACAAACGTCTTCTCTGTTTGTCGTTTACTCTGGTCAGAGGAGAGGTCAAAAGGCTTCTGCTACCTCTCTTTCTTTTTGGCTTCGTAGCATAATTCGTTTAGCTTATGAGACTGCTGGACAGCAGCCTCCTGAAAGAATTACAGCTCATTCTACTAGAGCTGTGGCTTCCACTTGGGCCTTCAAGAATGAGGCCTCTATTGAACAGATTTGCAAGGCTGCAACTTGGTCTTCGCTTCATACTTTTTCCAAATTTTACAAATTTGACACTTTTGCTTCCTCGGAGGCTATTTTTGGGAGAAAGGTTCTTCAGGCAGTGGTTCCTTCTGTATAAAGAGCCTGCCTATCCCTCCCGTCATCCGTGTACTTTTGCTTTGGTATTGGTATCCCAGAAGTAATGATGACCCGTGGACTGATCACACTTAACAGAAGAAAACATAATTTATGCTTACCTGATAAATTCCTTTCTTCTGTAGTGTGATCAGTCCACGGCCCGCCCTGTTTTTAAGGCAGGTAAATATTTTTTAAGTTATACTCCAGTCACCACTACACCCTTGGCTTCTCCTTTCTCGTTGGTCCTTGGTCGAATGACTGGGAGTGACGTAGAGGGGAGGAGCTATATGCAGCTCTGCTGGGTGAATCCTCTTGCACTTCCTGTTGGGGAGGAGTAATATCCCAGAAGTAATGATGACCCGTGGACTGATCACACTACAGAAGAAAGGAATTTATCAGGTAAGCATAAATTATGTTTTTTCGGACAAATTTCAAAATGTACTTCAATTTACTGCCCCCTATATCATGTGACGGCCATCATCCAATTACAGACTTATAAACGTATATACTGTGAACTTGTGCTCCTGCTCAGTAGGAGCTAGTGCCTCAGAAACTGTGTATATATAAAGATTGTACACAATTTAATAATGGAAGCAAATAGGAAAGTCTCTTGACACTACATGCTTTATTTGAATCATGAAAGTTTAATTTTGACTTTAGTGTCTCTTTAAGGAGAAGAGAAGCTTAAAATGTGTTCTCAGCTCTAAACTGAGCACAAATTTTCCGTTAACCAAAAAAAACTATACTATGATAAATAAAAGTAATAGTTATACAGATATATGTAAGTATGCTGGCATGTCCCTGGATAATATCTAGGTGTAGAAATTGGAAGTTAATTTTGTTTTCTGTTGAGGGGATTCCTGTATATATAGGATTTTCTTCAGACTCAATAGCTTCTTCAAGACTAAGCCTATAATCTATCCTTTCAGTAAACTACACTATATGGTCAAAAGTATGTGGGAACCTAACCATCACACCTATATGAACTTGTTGGACAACTCATTCCAAGACCATGGGGATTAATATTGAGGTGCCTGCCCCTACAACAGCTGCCACGCTTTCAGAAAGATTTTCCACAGGATTTTGGCGTGTTTCTGTCGGAATTTGTGTCCCTTCAGTCAAAATAGCACAAATATTAAATGATTGAGGTCAGGGCTCTGTGTAGGCCACTTGATTTCTGCCACACCAAAATCATCAATCCAGATCTTCATAGACCTTGCTTTGTGCACAGGTCATGCTGGAATAGGAAAGAGCCTTCTTCAAACTGTTGCTACAAAGTTGGAATCACCATATTGTCTAAAATGTGTTTGTTTCCTGTAGCATTAAGATGACTTTATACTACTAAAGCTAACGCTTGGCATCGTGCAAGTTGATGTGATGCTTGTGTACAGCTGCTCAGCCATGGAAACTCTATTCATGAAGCTCCTGAACTCTGTATTATGTGATGCAACAGTTGATAAGCAATTTGTGCGCGCTACAAGCTGCAGCACTCAACATCAGTGTTGGGAGTTTGCTTGGTCTACCATTTTGTTGCTGGGCTACTGTTGCTCTTTAACACTTCAACTTCACAATAATAGCACTTACAATTGACCAGGGTAGATCTAGTAGGGATGAAATTTCATAAACTGGCTTGTGGCAAATGTGGCATTCTATGACAGTGCCATGTTTAAAGTCACTGAGCTCTTCAGTACAACCCATTGTGCTGCCACTGTTTGTCTTTAGAGATTCCATGGCTAAGAGCTGGATTTCTTGCACCTGTTAGCAATGGGTGTGGCTGAAACACCTACATTTAATAATTAGAAGGGGTGCCCACGTACATTTGGCCGTATAGTGTACATTTGTATATACACTACACTTTAATACACATAAACATTATGCAAGCACAATCACATTATTCACTGATGCACATGAATATTAATCTGATATATCTTGTACAATGTTCTTGATTTCACAAATTAAATCTGCTTCTTTCTTAGATCCAAGTTGGTAAATTCAACCAGACGATTACCACGTTGCATCTGGCTGGGATTGACATATCTATTATTGTGTCTATAGTGATATGCGGTATATTGTTAATGCTCTCTGTGGTTGGTAAGTGTGGTGACTTTAGCATGCCTACATGTATTTGTGGGGAAACAGGTGACTTCTGCATGGGCATATTGGAAAATGTGACAGTAATCTCCAGCATAGGCACAAAAGCACCATGGACACAAGGACTTTATCAAGGAGAAATAATAGCATGGCACAAAGATAACACATCAAATTTTAGCAAGCGGAAATAGTGGGCTACAGCATTTCAGCTGCCTGTGCACCAAGGGAGATTTGGTATGGGGGGGGGGAAATAGTGGGTTTCAGCATAAACACCTGGGCTTTTATCATTTATAAATATTGGTATTCAACATGGGTACAAATGTAGCTGGGCCATTGGCATGGGTATAAAGCAGGTGGTCCATCATGGAATTTGCAAAGGAAAGAGGTCAAAAGTAGCCCAACAAGTACCCTCAAGCCTGTGGTTCCATAATGTGCTCAGTTAGTGTCAAGCTTAGTGCTGAAGCCCGACCAGATGCCACTGAACACCCCAAAAATGTTAATGGGTCCAAAAATGTGTAGTTGTTGCTAAATATTAAGTCTAAGTATGTTATGTGCAAATAGCTCAGAGGTTTCACTTTTTCATGTTTTTTTTTGTTTTTTTTTAATCTTTACTAGGCCTCTTTGTTTTCTGCACCAAGAGTAGAAGAGCTGAACGCTACTGGCAGAAAACTCTGCTTCAAATGGAAGAGATGGAGTCTCAGATCCGAGATGAAATCCGAAGAGGTAACTGCCATAGTGGGATCATCTAGAGGGGTGATCAGTGTAACTATAGGAATATGTGTGTCACCTTGATGGAATTCACAATAATATCAGTTATTAGTCAATGAGCTGTTTAGAACATCTGAACCAATAAGATAACCTGAACAGAAGATAGGAAGATAATCTGTTGTCTCTCAATAATGACTACAGGGTTTATAAAAAAGATGTCTGGTGTCAGGTTATCATACCAACTTCCAACATCTTCATTCTCCTACAGCTTCCATCTGGAGATCCCCTCAAAATGACTGAAGCCCTCATTGTAAACAAATATACACTTCTGAGACAAAGTATTCGTCGGCCTCTTTGCAACATTTAGAAGAATGGGTTTTATGTTGATTGCTGGAAAATTTGTAGCATTGTGGTAATTTGCAATGTGCTCACGATGTCATTAGAAACAGAAAAATGAGCCCCACATTAATAGCTTGATTACCAGTAGAGTGATAAATTATCGCACAGATCTCTGGTTAATTTTCTAAAAGTGCCCCAAATGCCCTCAAAATAGAGGACATTATAGTTTTTTATTTAACAGCTGCACTAGGCAGTTTTGGGGCTTTAAAGTTGGCAGGTGTGGGGTGTTAGAAAAAAAAAGTCACCGAAAAGGGCCTTTGCATATGTATATGCTTATATACATACTGTATATATATTTTAAAATCCTGCAATTGCTGCGCGACTTACCCCCTTCGCTGAGCTTAGGTTCTGATGCCGTCTCTGATGGCATCAGAAGGAGGCTCCCACTGGAGCCTATGGAAGCGCGCTCTTGTGAGCGCAATGCCACCTAGCAATGCGAGCTCGAGGTCGTGTTCACATTGAGCTTAACTTATAATACCAGCGAACATTAGGGTGCGCTGGTATTACAAAGTGGAGCACTAATATGCACGCAAGTGATATTTAGGGTTCCACTTGTAATCTAGTCCT